>NC_028645.1:9537976-9567275 GCF_001406875.1 Solanum pennellii
TATATATATATATATATATGATATACATAGACCCTTAATATAGGAAGATTACTTAGTCATCTTCTTTTATTGCACATACATATATATAATATAAGTTAACATAGTCATAATAGTTGTCTCATCTCATAACAATCATATAAGAGTGTAATAACATAGGCATAGGCCATGCATCTAAGTAATAAGACCACATATAGGTCATACAATGTTTAGTACTCAAATGAAAGGAATGAAACATGAGAGTAGTCTTAATACTAAAACAACTTCATAACTTTATATTGATATTGCTCTCGAAAAGTGAGGACCTACCCTACTTGGATGATCAAGAGATCCAAGTCTTCTTCAAAGTCATCTCCAAAAGCCCTTCAATGACCGGAACCTAAAATGTTGGGGGAAAGGAAGAAATGGGATTAGTACACCACTTTTACTAAGTATATTTCCATATGCACAGCTATCATGAAAACATGCTAGAAGGGACATTTCATTAAGCATGCACTTTTCTTAAAAACAATTATGATCATTCAACAAGACTACCAAATCACTTAGGCATATTCATTAAGTCATAGGTATGTACATCACAATACCAACAACATGAAGCATAGTCAATTTAACATACATATCATGCAATTGGATACATAGTCAATTAACTCTATCAAGTCATAATAATAAAAAGCATGAATAAGAGTTCATTATAACACAACCAAAGCAAAACAATTACCCACAACCCTTATCAAGTAAACAAGTGCAATGACCAAGCAAAGGCCCATAACCATACTTAATCAAGTAACCCAACAAGAATCATGACTAACTTACTACTTCACATAGCATAACATTTAAGAGAACATATAATCATACTTTAACACTGTAGACTAACACATATTCATAAGTGACACGAATCATCATATAGTATCAATAATGTGGAAGTTCATCATATACCTATTACGTTCAATTATAATCATAATCATACATAGTAACAACCCTATAAAGTTTCCTTCAATCAAAACTAGTGCAAGACATAGGTAGAGTCCCATACCCCTAGATAGGCTAAGTAATCCTATCAAGTCACCCTAGTTAGATTGTACTTCATTACTTTATTTTATTTTAGGCAACACTCTCCTTAATCGACATCGACCACAAGAGCTAGGTTTGAATCCGGTGTTGTAAAACCTTATACCGAAGGAAGGTGGTCTACCGGCCAAAGTAAAACCAAACATAAACATAGCTTTGTAGGTGGAACCACTATCTAGTGTTCTATGGGGGCAACATTGTTCAAGAACTAAGAGATATGTATATTCCCTGTACATACCACTTGTCAATTGGGGTCTCCTCTCATGCAAATCCAATGGATGATTATCCCTAATAAGGGAGTCAACATCTCATGTTGGATTATAGGTTGAAATCTTTCTCTATTGAAAGTCAACACCTACCAATGTAAAGTTCACTCGGTGCTAAGCGAAGTCCCTTTTTGACATGTCTTTAATGTCTTTATCAATCATCATAGCTTAATGTAGGTCATAAGGTCTAAACCTTGTATATTAATCATCATCATTGATCAATAAGAATTTGCATGAGTATAATTCTTTCATTTTAATTCATATAAGTGGGGTTAGCACATTTACATATCACTTCATACTAAGGAACAATGGTAAATCATTTCACCACCCTTATAGCATTTACATCTTAAGCCAACACCTCACAACCATAGTCAAGAAATTTCAATTAAACATCATACCACCCTATCAATACTATATAAAACATACTCCAATACAATATCATGATTTAATCACAATTAACCACAATTAGTAAAGGATAGGGATTACACGACTTACCAAGTGTCCTTCATAATTCATCATCAACATCTTACAATCAACCCATACTTCAACCCAATTAGGGTATAAAATAATCTTAAATCAATGACCAACATGATACAAAGGCTAAAGGAATCACTACATCGCAATTCAATACTAGTTCATAGCTTAAGACAAGATACTTAGGTCAATTTACAACATACTTCATACCCTAGATCAACTTCTACATAACTAGCAAGAAAGAAATATAAAGAAAACTAATTTTATCATGATTAGTGTAACAACATTATCTAGTAGTAATTCAACCAATAACAAAGTCAATTGAACCAATATAATACAATTCATATCAAGATCATAACCTAGGGTTACGTTAAAGGTCATCTTCTACAAACTAAACCAATTCATCAAGATATTACATAATTTAGTTGAAATACATGTTAATTTATACATAATATCCAAAATAAATCATTAAAAAATCAATCTATAACATGAATTTCTAGTGGATTAAATCCACTTGAAAACTCAAATTTGGAAATCAATTTGAAGGAACCTTTTGAGGGAAAATGTCTCAAATGTGAAAGAGTTCCCATACCTTGTTAATTGATGAAGATTGATGGTGAAAATTGACTCTTTGAAGACCTTAAAAACTCCCTATCTTGTTCTTTAATGGTGTTCTTCACTAGACAGTGAAAGAAGAGAGAAGGAAGAGAGTTTGGGTTTGTGAGTTATGAGAGTTTAGGTTAGTTTGGTGGGATTGGGGTCTTTATATGGGGTGTCAATCAACTTAATTAGGCTTACCTAAACCCCTAACAAACTACCTTACCCCTTAATTAATTAATTTAAACGAACTAAAAACGTGCAGTAAAGTCAGGCCCTCACAGACGAGACCTCGACCAACGGCCCGTGTGTGAGTTGATGAGTCCTTCCTCCTTCCGTGTTGCACTTTGTCGATGAGTTCAGATACTAATCCAAATGGAACATTATTCAAAATGGCTAACTATTGTTCAACGGATGGCATCAATGCCCCGTCGATCCACACACGCCTCATCGTTCGTGAGTGCACACTACCCAGGCAATCTTTGACCCCAATAATGAAAGGGTCCTCCTCAAGGTCCCTTGGTTGGTCCTTGGAGAGTCGTACCTGAAACTTTTGACCATAAATCAACTTAAACACATGTTAGACACGCTTCCACCAATTTTCATCAATTTCCAACTTCTAAAAGCTAGTCAAATAGGCTAAGGTACGCTAGCACCTCATTGAACTAGTTTCAAGACGTCATGGGCGTTCTTAGACGTTTTGGTTTTTAGACTTCCTGAATGACTTATTTTCATGGAAATGGAAATTAAAACAGTTTCTAAACCTTATGACAAACATGTTATGCTCTAGGACACGTCTTAGATTTTTCGAAGTGTTATATTATCCCTCCCTTAGGAACATTCGTCCCCGAATGAAACTAAAATTCTTATGAAGGAAGGAATAGACTCAAAACTAGCAGCCCAACCAACAATAATACATTACCGTATCAAGCATATCATAAAACTAGCAGCCCAACCAAAAATTATACATAACAACATCAACCATATCACTTACACAAGAAGCAATTCAAAACTTCAATTACCACACGTAAGACTCAGCATTACATTATGAGGAATGACCTTCTTACAAAAACAAGAGCTTAACATAGAATTTTATGAGTCAATTATATCAAAGTTCTACTTAAAAACATGCTACATATCATTTCATGACTACTCAGCATATCAAAATGCACAACATGTCTTAAACAAGCAAAAATGCAATTTATGGGCATACTTCACTGTAATTCATTGTAACTACATCAAAATGCACATTTTTTAAACACTTCACAAAAAATCAAGAAGTTTCAATTTTTAGTCATTATTTTCATTTTAAATTAACTACTAACCTTATTTATAAAATAGATGAGGGTAACATGACTTCATGTCGTCCTCGGCCTCCCATGTTACACCCT
This sequence comes from Solanum pennellii, assembly GCF_001406875.1. Lineage (NCBI taxonomy): Eukaryota > Viridiplantae > Streptophyta > Magnoliopsida > Solanales > Solanaceae > Solanum > Solanum pennellii. The sequence goes on from NC_028645.1 coordinate 9,541,770, forward strand.
CAACTAGGTTATTCTTCCATATCACCTTTACGGAAGCCACCTCTTTATTCCATAACTTCTTTACTTGACTATCAAGGATTTGAACCAGAACCTCCTAATACGATAGATTATCGTTCACACCAAGACCCTCATTATGAAGAATAGACTAGGGATCACCGATACAATTCTTAAACATAGAAACATGGAAAACCGGATGAACTGAAGACAAATTACTAGTCAACCTTAACTCATAGGCAACATTACCAACCTTTTGCAAGATTTCATAGGGACCCACATAATGAGGAATCAACTTCCCTTTATTGCCAAATCTAACCACCCATTTCATAGGCGAAACTTTTAAATACACTTTATCACCTTCTTTAAACTCTAAATCCTGTGTCCTATGATTGTCATAAGACTATAGCCTACTATAGGCTGTTTGCAACCAGTTTCTTATGAAATGAACTTTCTCCAAATTCTTATAAAGCAAATCTGGACCAAGAAGCGGAGTCTCACCCATCTCAAATTATCCAATAGAAGGCCTACACCTCAAACTATACAAGCTTCATAAGGAGCCATGGATATGTATGAATTAAAACTATTATTATAAGCAAACTCCACAGAAGGAAAATGTTTATCCCAAATCCCCTTGAAAGCAATAATACAAGCACTAAGCATATCTTCAAGGACTTGAATAGTACGCTCTGCTTGACTATCTATTTGGGGTTGTAAAGCGGTGCTTAACTTTACCTTAGTACCCAACCCTTCATGGAATTACCTCAAAAACCTAGATGTGATTTTTTCACCCCGATCCTATATGATGGATAATGGAATACAATGGCGACAGAGAATTTCATCTATGAAGATCCTTGCATAATCTTTCGCCGAATAAGTAGACTTGATGGAAATAAAATGAGCGGACTTGGTCATCCGATCCACAATCACCCATATGGAGTCATATTGCTTTTGAGTCCGAGGCAAACCTACTAGATAAATATGAATCAGCAATAAGAAATGAATTTGGAGGTATGACTACAGATATAAGAGAACAAAATAGAGAAAAAATAATAAATAGACAACTTATGACAAAATTAGCTATATGTAAAATGTGTTACTTAGAAGAATATACTTGTGCATTTAAAGAATATTATTACAAAGCTAAATACAATTTAGACGAAGCAAAAGAAATAAGAAAACAATATTATACAAAATTACCAGAACCATTTAGTACAAACATAATAAAAGATTGGAATAATGAAGGAATGGTAGATACTTTAGGATCTAGAATAAAATTTTTAAATCAATGGTTTATACAATTATGTGAAAACCAAAAAGAAAAACTAAAAATGGAAAAAGTATTAAATAAAAATTTATCATGTTGTAAAAATAAAATGGCACCACAATTTGGATGCACAACTAAAAAACAAAAATCCAAAAGATATAAAAATTATAGAAAAAATAAAACTAAATATAAATATAAACAACCAAGACGAAGATATTATGTAAAAAACTATAAAATAAAAAGACCATACAGACCAAAAAGAAAGATATCCCAATGTACTTGTTATAATTGTGGAAAAATAGGACACATAGCTAAAAACTGTAATTTACCTAAAAATCCAAAAAGAAAACAGATAGCAGAATTAATCATAGATGATGAAAAATATATGCAAATAGAATACATAGATTATGAATTAAGTGAAAATGATAGTATATATGAAATATCAGATATAGAAACTGAGAATGAAGAAGAAAATATTAACTTAGATAATAACGAAACAGATGAAGAAATATAATGTCTGAAAATGAAATAAAATTAATATCTAAAGAAGATTATCAAGATGAAGAATCATCAGAACAGAAAATTATATTTGATAATACGATATTTGAACAAATAAAAGGAAAAGAATTAGATTTAAGTGTTGAAAAAGTACTTGAAATACCTATTTTAAGAAATTGGTTTAAAAGACAAAAAGAAGAATACTATGTAGTTAGTCAAAAAGAACATATCATAGATTGTAAATATACAAGAGGAAAAGCATACATACCTATAATAAATAAAAGAATGATAAATAAAGAAATACAAGATATAAAAGCTAAAACACCAATAAAATATGTACATTTAGGAGGAACAGAAATATTAATAAAAGCTTGTTTTAGAGAAGGAATAGATACACCTATAGAAATATATTTAGCAGATGATAGAATTGTACACCCTATAGAAAAAAGCGTAATTAGTGCAGTAAAAGGAAACTTAATATATCAAAAATTTAAGTTTACAATAAGTGCTAATTATACAGTATCATTAACAGATAAAAATATAGATAGATCATTAGTTTTATATTGGAAAATATCTGGAATAGAACTAGCACCAGGAAGCAAATTATTCACAGCAAGATGTAAAAATTTATATATATTAACAACAAAACATAAAATAACAGCAAGAAATAAAATTAATAAAATAAAAATAGAAAACCCTTTTGAGAAAATAATTACTGTAATAGACAATAATGACTATAGCTATAAAGAAATGGATATAGAAGAAGATTTAGAAATAGTAAAAGAAAGATTAAGCACTTCAAGCGTACCAAATACATTGACAAGAGCTACCTCATCAAGAATGAGTACATCTAAAAGAAAATATGAAATTCCACAAAGCTTGTTAGATAAAGAAGAAATAACACCGTATCATTATTTTATAACAGGAATAATGGACCAAAGAAAATACAAAATCTTAATAAATACAGGACAAGAAGAAAATTATATAACAAGAGAGTTAGTATTAGAAGAAGAAATTATAAGAACAGGACACACATGCCCTGGACTACCTAGTGAGATAGTAAATACAAATGAAGAAACAACAGAAAAAGAAATAATTATAGGAGGAATACCCTTAGTAATACAATTCAAAATATACCAAGGAAATCATAATATTACATTAGGAATAAAATGGTTAGAAAAAGTTAAACCATACAACATAGAAAATGAACAATTAACAATAACCTGTGAAAATAAGAAAATAATTATAAAAAGGACAAAATGATTAATGAAAATATTTATACTTGCAAAAATTATAATAGAAGGATATCACAACAGATATTATACCCCTATGATAGATACAGGAGCAGAAGCGAATATATGTAAATATAATTGCTTACCAGAAGATAAATGGGAAAAATTAAAAACACCTATGGTAGTAACGGGATTTAACAATGAAGGAAGTATGATTAAATATAAAGCAAAAAATATAAAAATACAAATATGGGATAAGATACTAACAATAGAAGAAATGTATAATTTTGAATTTACCACAAAAGATATGTTATTAGGAATGCCATTTCTAGATAGATTTTATCCACACATAATAACAAAAACACATTGGTGGCTTACTACACCATGCGGAAATAAGATAGGAGCAAAAAGAGTAAATAATAAACAAAGAAAACCTATGGAATGGATAAAAGGAAGTGAAAAAATAAACCAACAAATGGAAAATATAAATAATAAACAAATAACACAATTAGAAATTATTATATTTGCAATAGACAAAGTTAAATTAATTAATGAACAATTAGAACAATTATATAGTGAAGATCCATTACAAGGATGGGAAAAACATAAGACAAAAGTAAAAATTGAATTAATAGATGAAAATAGTATAATAACACAGAAACCATTAAAATATAACTTTGATGATTTAAAAGAATTTAAAATACATATAGATGAATTATTAGAAAATAATTACATACAAAAGAGTAATAGTAAACATACAAGTCCAGCATTTATAGTTATAAAACACAGTGAACAAAAAAGAGGTAAAAGTAGAATGGTTATAGATTATCGTAATCTAAATGCTAAAACTAAAACATACAATTATCCAATACCAAACAAAATACTAAAAATAAGACAAATACAAGGATATAACTATTTTAGTAAATTTGACTGTAAATCAGGATTTTACCACTTAAAATTAGAAGAAGAATCTAAACAATTAACAGCATTCACAGTACCACAAGGTTTCTATGAATGGAATGTTTTACCCTTTGGATATAAAAATGCACCAGGTAGATTCCAACATTTTATGGATAACTGTTTTAACCAGCTAGAAAATTGTATTGTATACATAGATGATATATTGTTATATTCTAGAACACAAGATGAACATATAAAATTATTAGAAAAATTTATACATATAGTAAAAAATGCAGGTATAAGCTTAAGTAAAAGAAAAGCAGAAATAATGAAATCACAGATAGAATTTCTAGGAATACAAATAGATAAAAATGGAATAAAAATGCAAACACATATAGTACAAAAAATAATTACAATTGATGAAAATATAGATACAAAAAAGAAATTACAATCTTTTCTAGGATTAGTAAATCAGGTAAGAGAATATATACCAAAATTAGCAGAACACCTAAAACCACTACATAAAAAACTTAAAAAAGATGTAGAATATCATTTTGACAATAAAGATAAAGAACATATAAGAAATATTAAAAATTTATGTAAAAAATTACCAAAATTATATTTTCCCGATGAAAATAAAATATTTACTTATATTGTTGAAACAGATTCAAGTGATCATAGTTATGGAGGAGTTTTAAAATACAGATATGAAAAAGAAAAAATAGAACACCATTGTAGATATTATTCAGGATCTTATACAGAAGCACAAATAAAATGGGAAATAAATAGAAAAGAATTATTCGCATTATATAAATGTTTATTAGCATTTGAACCATATATTGTTTACAATAAATTTATTGTAAGAACAGATAATACACAAGTAAAATGGTGGATAACGAAAAAATTAGAAGATTCAGTTACAACAAAAGAAATAAGGAGATTAGTATTAAATATATTAAATTTTACATTTACAATTGAAGTAATTAAGACTGACAAAAATCTTATCGCAGACTATTTATCAAGAAAAAGGAACTCAAACTGAACCAGAGACAATAGAAGAAATACTCAAAGCTATTACTACACTTTCTATGAAGGTGGATAGTATGGGAAAAGAGTTACAAAATTTGAAAGCTAATAGTCAGCAGCATGACTATAAATATGCGGAGCTACGTCGATCGGAAGACGCTAAAAATCCAGAGCTAGAAGGAGACGTTGGGAAACTCCCTAAAACCCATAACATTAACATTACTAGTATTGCAGGTACAAGTACAACAGCTATGGAAAAAACTACATCAAAAAATACAAACTTAAACAGCTTGTTTACAAAACCATTTATTCCAAAAGCACATATAGTAGATACCCCAGCACCGCAAACATCCACATATGCAGCCAGCCTACACAAAGAAAAGAAAATATATAACCATATATCCCAAACTTACATTGAAAACCTATACAAAATCCAAAACTTTTTAAATCTTAAACCCAAATCTACCACAACCACAGAAAAAACCCAGGATTATTTAACCCAAAAATTTCAAGGCTATAATAAGTTAATCGCACAACCTAAAACCAATCCAAACCTAGTTAAAACTTGTTACAGTTATGGATTACTTAATACCGTATATACATATGATGGTACAGAGATAAGTGGAATCCCGGAGATACACAAAGCCTTTTTGATATATAAAAGAATTACAAAAGGAAATTTATTTTTTATAAAATTTTATACAGCACCAGCTGAGATACTTTATGATGAGATAAAACCAATAATCCAGATAGTGAAAATTGGATTAACGCGAGAAATGATAATACCGGAAGACATAGGGCAACAGCCAGAGATACCAAAAATCGAGATACCCAGTTTTTATGCAAATAAAAGAATAATTGGATTATCAACTATCATACAAGAATTAGCTAACAATTATCTACAAGGAAATGCTATATGGAGTTATTATTCAAGAGATCACTTAATGATATATGCCAATTCAAGAGAGATAAGACAAACAGATATGGAGGAAGTCCAGAAATGGATTTTATCTTTATTAAAACCAGAAGCTACTCCAACAACTAGAGCACTAAAACAAGGATTCATCTCCGAAGAACTCATGACAAGATATTGCAAGCTAATTGGACACAAATATCCAGACCATATATGTTCCAAGTGCAACCAAGGTGATGACATAATCCCAGACGTACAACTGGAGTAAGCTGAGAAGAAGAAGATAAAGATAGACATAAAAATATATGTAAATTAGTCATAATTATTGTCGGCCACATGTAAAAAAGTAAAGGCCATTAAATAAAGTAGAAATAGTATGTCGGCCATTTGGCCAAAGTTTATTTTGTTTTTTGTAAAAAAGTCGTAAAGTAAATAGTGTCTTTTTTGTATTTTGTAGAAAAAGTCGTGATAGTTACTATTTGGTTACTATTCATGAATAGTAAATGTCCTAATCATGAATAGTAAAGGTCAAGTTACTGTGTAAATAGTAAGAGTCAAGTTACTGTGTAAATAGTAAGAGTCGGTTTGTAACGTCTATATAAGAAGCATTTGCTTCATTAATAAAATATACTCCATCCTTCTCTCAACTCTCTTCTCTCATTTACAATATAAACGCTTCCACCCCACATTGGTATCAGAGCTAGATAATTAAATAATTATGGAAAACAAATCAACTATGACAAACAATCCACAAGAACAGGTATACCATTTTATATTCATGAGTAGCTAAATTAATTTATTCCTGAAAATCTCTTGTTAATTATAATTGTTTATCATGTTTAAATAATGTTCTAATAACCATCTTTAGAAAGTTTGCTACAGAAATATTCTTGAAAAAAGTATGCCCAGACTATGCCATCCTAAGGTTGAAACCGGTAGGCAGAGAAAGGCCGTTTAAGGGGAGTAAACAGAGTTGAGGCGCTGTTAGGGTAACTAAACAAAGAAGAAAGCTGTAGTAGTGACCAGACGAGACATTTCATTAAGTATGCACTTTTCTTGAAAACAATTATGCACATTCAACAAGACTATACAAATCACATAGGCATATTCATTAAGTCATAAATATGTACATCACAAGACCAATAACATCAAGCATAGTCAATTTAACATACCTATCATGTAGTTGGATACATAGTAAAGTAACTCTATCATCAAGTCATAGTAGTAACAAACATGAATAAGATTTCATTATATCACAGCAAAAGCAATACAATTACCCACAACCCTTATCAAGTCAACAAGTGCAATGACCAAGCAAAGCCCCATAACCTTACTCAATCAAGTAACCCAACAAGAATTATGACTAACTTCCTACTTCACATAGCATATCATTTAAGAGTACATATAATCATACTTTAACAATGTAGACCAACATATATTCATAAGTTACACCAATCAACATATAGTATCAAAAAGGTGCAAGTTCATCATATACATATCATATACCATTATAAGCATAATCATACAAAATAACAACCTTCTAAAGTTCCCTTGAAGGAAAACTAGTGTAAAACATAGGTTGAGTTCGATACCCCTACCTAGGATAATTCAACCTCTCACATTAGTAAGTTTGTAATTGCCGACACAAACTAATAAGTACATGGTTTTGATGAGAAAAATCTCAAGACAATGATGACTAGAATAAGCTTTAGGTGAACGTAAGTTCCCTCTCAGGAAACTTACCCTATATAAAATGGTTTTCTCTTGGACTACCACTCGTCTAAACTAGCAAGCTTACGTCTTACCCACACCCTGATCATTTGATATAGGGTTCTTGTATATTAAGTGTCTGATGTTTCACTCTCTAAAATTCACAATAAAAATAAATATTTTAAATATTTATAGGCTTAAGATTTAGTGTTGGGGTATCCATTCAGCGTCTTTAGTCATGATTTGTTGTTTGTACCTTGACTTTATATCCATGCATGCTGTAACGTTGGGTGGAATAACTCTGCTTCAAAGCACTATTCGGTGAAGCATTGACTGCTTCTTATCGTGAACTTTCGATCCACTTTCTTCTGGCCTCACTTGCTGTAAGAAAAGGCGGAAATCGTCTATAGGGCGTATCGCCAAGTGTTCCTAGAGATGCGTACTTTGCATCTTCAGCTCTTTTCTTTCATTTTTCTTCGATTTTAAGCTTAAGTGTCCATGCTCCTACTAAATCATCAAGTACCCGAAACATAGAAGTTCTTATCAGATATTGAGATAAAATATACAATCAAGGAAACTATTTGCATTAAAATAAGGCCCTAGATGATTCATATTTTGGGACTCATCAGATGCCTTATTCCATACAGAAAAAACATGGGTTAGGGGAACCTAAGGCAACAACAATGAGGCTCCTTTTTGATCTTAGACTAGGGGGTTTATCAATCAAGCATCACGTAGGAATCCTCTACAAAATTATGGTTAAAGAAGATAGGTTCATCTTTACGGCCGACTTTGTGATCTTAGACTACGACATTGATGTTGAGATACCCATTATCTCTATGATGCCACTCCTCGAAATCGGAAGAGCATTGATGGATTTTGAAAGAGGGAAGCTAAAGTTCCGAATGATGACGAAGTAACTTTTAACATCTGCAAATCTTTAAAACAACCAAGTGATAACCATGTAGTGTCCAGTTAAGATGTTATAGATTAATAAGTGGCTAGTGTGAGCCATTTGGTGCGCAAACATGAAACTTCTAGAATCCGTGCATGCTTATTATGATGAATCAAAAGTCACGACTAAGAGGAAATTGTGACTGCCCAAACAAGATTTGGAGTGCATGCAAGAACTACAGTTAAGTTGGATATGGTTCAGAAAAAAATAGGTAAAATCACATGCAAAACCATCAAATGAGGAACCACCAAATCTTGAACTAAATGTTCTACCATCTCATCTCAAATATTCTTTCTCATGAGCTAATAATACCTTACCGGTGATCATTGCAGCCAACCTACTGGAGAGGCTACGGATGTTATTAATCGAAGTGCTGCAAAAGCATATAAAGTCTATAGGTTGGAGCATAACTGACATCGTACACACTCCTCCAGGTATCTCCACTCACAATATTTGGCTTGACGACAAATGCAAACCTAGCGTGGAGCATCAGCGAAGGTTCAACCTCTCGATTCAAGAGGTAGTGAAGGACATCATCATGTGTCTAGATGAAGGAATAATTTACCTTATTGTAGATAGAAAAGGGGTAACACTACTTCAATGTGTATCAAAAAAGGGTGCTATAATAGTGGTCCCAAATTCAAACTGAGAACTTGTGGCGACCAGACTACTGACCGGGTGGGAAGTGTGTATGGACTATACAAAGCTAAATTCATGGACCAAAAAGGATCACTTTTCGATGCCCGTTATGGATTAGATTCTAGATGGGCTGTTAGAAAAAGGATGCTACTGTTCCTTAGATGGATACTCCGATACAGTCAAATCTCAATCGCACCTAAAGATTAGGAGAAAACCACTTCACCTGCACTTACAAGACCTTTGTATTAAAAATGATGCCTTTTGGATTATGCAATGCTTTGGGAACATTCTAATGTTGTGTGTTGTGTATCTTTGTGGATATGGTAGAGGACTCTATGGAGGTATTCAAAGATGACTTCTTAGTCGTGGGGATACATTTGAAGAATGCTTAACACATTTATGCTAGGTACTCCAAAGATATGTGGACACCAATCTAGTTCTGAATTGGGAGATATTTCATTTCACGGTAAAAGAAGGCATTATTCTTGGACACAAACTGCCATCTAAGGGGTTCAAAGTTTTATAGGAAAAAATAGAAGTTGTTGAAAATTTATCTATGTCAATCTCAAAGAATGGGTGTTCGTAGCTTCATGGGGCATGCAGGGTTGAATGGAAGGATCATTAAAGATTTTTCAAATATTTCATACCCACTATGCAAAACTCTTAGAGAAGGAAGTGAAGTTCTACTTTGATGACACTTGCATGGATACTTTTATGAAATCGTAAGAGAAGTTAGTTTCGACCCAAATAATCATTAGTCCAAACCTGTCTGCATCATTTGAAAAAATGTGTGATACCAGTGGCATGACATTGCGTGTTGTATCAGGTAAAAAGCAGAAAAAATGTTTCCCCCAATTTGTCATGCAAGCAAGACTCTAAAAAATGCCCAACGAGAATACACGGTCATTGAGCATGAGTTGGTTGCAGTTGTCCATTCAATTGAAAAATTTTAGGCATACTTGCTACGAATAAAAGTAATCGTACATAAAGATCATTCTGCACTCCGCTACGTAATTGAAAAGAAGGAATCAAAGATAACGTTGATATAATGGGTGCTGCTCTTGCAAGATTTGAATATGAAGGTGGAAGATCGAAAGGGTTGCAAAAACCAAGTAGCTGACAACTTGTCAAGGTTGGACAACAACAATTCTGTTGATGAAGAAACAGAATAGCTGACACTTTCCCCATTGAACATGTATATACACTATCTCTCTCACAGACACACCATGGTATGAACGCTTTGCAAACTATACTGTATGTGGGATGATGTCGAAAGGGTTGAATAATTACCAGCAGAAGAAGTTTCTACTTGATGTTAAAAAGTATTTTCGAGATGAACCGTACCTTTTTAGGTTGTGTGGTGAGTGGTGACCATGTCATAAGAAAGTGTGATCCAGAAGAATGGTAAATAAATATTCTCCATGCCTGCCATCCATCCTTAGTAGGGGCACAACATAGCTCCATTCGCTCCACCAGTAAAGTCCTCAAAATTTGGCATTAAATCCCTTCTCTAAACAACGATGCACAACAACTTGAAAATAAATGCTCTCAATGTCAACATCAAGGTAGAGTGTGAGAAGGCATGAACTACCCCTTACAGCAATATTGGAGGTTGGATTATTCAATGTATGGGGGATCGACTTTATTAGCTCGTTTTTAAGCTCATTTGGGAATAACTTTATCTTGGTAGTTGTATATTATGTCGCCAAATGGATTGAAGCCATCGAATTCCCAAGTTTTAAAGGGATAAGCATTGTCAAATTCTTGAAACGCTATATCATTGCAAGATTGCCAAATCTACGGGAAATTACTAGTGATTGGGAATCACTTTTAAAATATGTGGTTTTCAATTCCACTGAGTGGATGTGGGGTGAAACACAAAGTAGCAACTCCATACCATTCCCAAAACAAGTTGCCAAGTTAATGTGTCAAATCGATAGATTAAAAGCATCCTTGCTAAAACAATAAACAAAAATAGAATCGACTAGTCTAGAAAGATTAATGATGCACTCTTGGTACATTGAACTGCCTACAAAACACCCATTGAAATGTCCCCGTATCAATTACTATTTGGTAATTTGTGTCATATACCTATTGAGTAGATCACACATCATTGTGGGCATTAAAAACCCTGATCTTCAAATTGAGTAATGCCTCAAGCGAAAGACTAAAACAAATGAAGGAAATAAATGACTTCAGACTTTAATGTTACGAAATATCAGCCATTTACAAAGAGAAGATGAAGAAATGGAATGACTCAAAAATAGTCAAGAGAAAATTCAATATAGAAGATTGGGTGTTGTTGTAAAACTTGCAGCTAAGGTTTTTTCTAGGGAAGCTCAGGTATAAATGGTTCGAACCTTTCAGAGTAACACTGGTGGTTAAAAATGGTGATTTAGATGTTGAAGGTAAATAATTAACTCCATATAAGGTGAATTTTCAGTGCCTTATGTCATATCTTGGGGACTTTCACGAGATCTCTTTAGTAGAAAAATTATACTTGGAGGATTCTTACTTGGATCTTCACAACAAGTCGCGATGTTGACAGAGGCGTTGTTTGGGAGGCAAACCTAAACCTTTTAATTTGTTTTTGTTTAAAAAATAATAGTTCTTTTTGTACAGATTGAGTAAGAAATATGCTTGAAAAGATGTATGGAGGTTAGAAACATTTTTGTTTTGTAGATCGGTGAAAAGTTCGTCTTGCCCGATCATTCCCGTCTTTTATTGAATTTTGTTCTCAAATGTATTGACATTATCTTGTTGTTGTGTATTGGGTCTCTTTTATAGGATTAGAATTGCTGCTTACACATTTTAATGTTTAATTATTTTTACCGTAATTAGTAAAATGTTTGATTCCTATAAATTATGCCTTAGAATAGTTAAAAGTCTTTGGATGTGCATAATTAACCCTGGGTTTAGGCTTAATATTAGTGGTGCTTTAATTGAATTTTTTAGAGGGTTAGATGGTTGAATTCAGGAATTTGGGGTGCAAATGGGCACGTTGCGATGTTTGGTGAGCTGTGTAAAGCTCGCCGAACCACTCGGCGGTTTGCACATGTCCCTATCTTGCCTTTAGTTACATGATAAATGAATTAAAGACTCTTTAATATTCGACAAGAAATCTGAAGTCGCCAAGTTTATTTGGCGCTTCACCAAAATTACACATATTTTCCCTTTGTCTGCACCTTTGTAGCCTATTGGAACTGCATTCGGTGTATTGCCTCAGTAGTTGCGCGATTCACCAATTGTTTTGCCGAAGGATTTTCTACACCTAAATCTCCATACTTTTGTTTTAACTCTTTTTCAAGGTTATTTTGATATGGAAAGACCCAAAGTAGCTAGAATAATTATGCCATCCCGGTAAATGAGAGCAAAGAAACTCAAGAGAAGTCAAAAAAACAAAAAATCCTCCAAAAATAGATAGCAAGGGAAAAAGGCCGAGTTCCAGTAAGGGGAAAATGCGCTGGACCCTGCTATTTCCTCGTGGAGATGTGGCTTAATCAGAGCAATAGACTCCTTCATGGTAGCTCATGGCAAGGATGATTCAAGCTAGGCACTTGTCTTTGAATCTTCTGAAGTGACTCTGGAAGGCATCGTCTTATACTAGGGCTACACATCGTGTACTAAAGCACAAACATATAAAACAACAGAATAAACAAAATCCCTCTCTACCTTTTTTTATCTAATATCTACTTTTGGATGCTTTTATTTATATTTGAGGAAAAATATTTTTTATTGTGTTGGGGTGAGGCTCACCTTGCTTGTTTGTTACAGATATATGTGTTTTCTATATATAATTGGGTTGTATATCTTAATTGTGTGTTAAAAGCTCTTTGCAATTTTTTAAGCTTATGGATTCTTCATGTTGTTTTAATTGCAAACAATTTCGACCCTTCCAAAATACTTTAATTTTTTTAAAAAAATTCCACCTCTTGTGTTGAAAGTGATTGTTCTCGTACAAAGTTAATTCTTTATTTTGATCAATACAACTTCCTTGAATAGTGCTCTCAATCGAATACACATGAATGTACGGCTACAACGAGACCAAATGAAGTTACATAGGTAATACGTGTACTCTTTGCATCTGATCGTGATTAGCCATGTATCAAATTGATTTCTCTTGTGATGATCATTGCATACTGCTGAAAGTGTGTAGTCCTTTGTTTCATTAGTATTGATACCTCGTGTGATGAGCTTACTTTTAACCATGCATGAATAAACCTACAATTTTTCCAATTACTCTTATTGCTTTAGAAAGGTTTCCTCTTGAAATGATCTTAGCCAATTTTAAAGAGTGTGAGCCTAATTTAAAATACACCTCTTGTGTGACCTACCTATGAGTGTGTTAAACTCTTTTGAATATCCCATGAGCCTTTTACTTATTTGTAAAAAAACTTGATCAAACCTAGACCTTACTCTATCAAGTATGTATAATCCTCATCACTTGTGATTTATTGAATAGCCAACTTGAACAAAAAGTTTGAGTTAGGGGTGTGGTGAAAAGGAAAAGGAAAATCCAAGAAGTGCAAGAAAAGTGTCTTCAACACATTGTCTCTCAAAGAAAATGGAAACCCTCCATACTAAAAAAGAAAAGACATAAAAAAGGAAATGAAAAATAATGACTATGGAATAAAGGTCCAAAAGAAAATTGGGTTCCCAAGCAATCGATGGAGTTAAATAATAGTGTGACTTAGAAGCACTAAAAGAAATTGGTTTAAGAAGGTGGAGGAAAGGAAGTATTTGTGAGCTCCACAATTCATGAGGGTTTTTGGTACGTAAGCCTAAATTACCATACCTTTTCATTTAGCCCCATTACAATCCTTAGAAAGACCTTTTTTGTTCTTGAGTAAGCCTAACAAAAGTTTATCGGAAAATAAGGGAAATCCTATTAGTAAAAACATTCATGGTGTTCCTCTTTTTGAGTTTGAGCGCTGCATCAAAATAGTAATCTTAAAATGATTAACTTCTATATGTGAATATGGATCATTGTTTATGTGAAGGCAATTGGATTTTGTTGTTTCACTTTGACTTGGATGAATCACAAGTGTTCTGAGCGTGACAATCGTTGGTAATGGTGTGTCACAACATTAATCTTTGAGTACACAATTGATTTTTGCATTACTAGTTTGAGTCTTGTTCTGTATGTTCATGATTGAGTATTTTGTAGAACTATTTTAGACATCCTATTTGAACTATAGAACTTGAGTTTTACTTGAGGAATTTTTTTTTTATATTGGTGGTGTTGATGAGTCCACCAATTGGATTCATTTAGGGCTTTGTTTTGATAAAAATAATGTCCTCAAATGCTTATTTAGTATCAATATCTGATAAAAACTCTTAAGTTTTAGGTATTTAAAGTTTTAGTGGAAGCATGGACATATACACGCGAAAAGGAATAAAAAGGCTGAAAACAACGTGAAAGTTGAATCCTGAGCTTCGCCAATCACACTTGGCGAATCGCTGAGGGGAAGCAGTCCGTCCATTGCTCCATCATGCGAAGCCCTGAAGGAAGGTATTCAAAAGGCGACTAAAGGAGCAATCGGAGTGTTACCGATTAGTTCCAGAAAATAGAGATATACCACCCAATCATCCAGGACACAAACATGCTAAAGGAAAATCACAAAAGATGATGAACCAAAGTAAGCACAAATCATCGAGTCATCCGGAAATCGCGACTAACCTTACCGAATAGTTTGCTGCAACACTTAATGTAAAATCTATAATACTAGTTGTAGGTATTACTTTTAAGAGACCGAAAATTGTTATTAATTCTTTACATTTAGAACTATACTTTTTGTATTTTCTCTCAAGATTGGAGAGGGTTTTACGGGACTCATAAAGAAGGAAGGGTTAATCTTCCCCATCTTGAAAGTAGGTCTTCTCTATTATTCTTCCTTTGCTCATATTGAGATTTAATTTCTTATACCCATGTGAATTCATTAATATTGTAGGTGTAATTTTTTGCTGCTTAATGTGTGGCTAAAAACCCCATTCTTGTTGTATGATTTAGAATATATGAGTTGATATTCTTGTTGGGTCTTGCTTGCTTATAGTTTAGATGTATTTTAATGATTTCACCTAGTGGTTGTGGTTTAATTTAATGGGTTTGTAGTTGCAAATAGAAACTCACCCATATGTTTTAGCTTGCCCGAGAGGGAGGATGTGAAACTAAGACCACAAGACTGATGGCCTTAGAAGTGGGTCGACTTGAACTTCAGCTCGAGAGGTGAGACCTTGTCCCAATACTAACACTATACTCAAGAGAGTGAGTGGTAAGGCGTAGGGTATTCTTCACACTAAAAATGGGTGTGCTAGAGGAACACATCTGAAACAGAATAAGTTGCTCGAGAGGGAATTTATTTAAATCTAAAGCTTATCCTACTCACCATTCTCTTTCAAATTTCCTATCAAAAGCATGTACCCAACAACCTATTTCAACTTGTATTGCGGTCACAACCCAAGAACTTATCCCCATACTTGATTTTTTTTTGTTAGTTTTGTTGTTTTTACTATATTTTTTGACAAAACCTCCTTTCGATATGTGACGCTTGGTGTCACTCCTTTGATTTACAATGTTTTATTCGTTAAAATCTCTGCATACGAATAATTAGAAATAAATTCTAATTGACTACATCATCTAAAAACCACTCCTTTGGGATACGATAACCATTGTTTGTGTTACTAAACTATTTACAATTGTTGACAGTCATGTAGTAGGTTAGTATCATTCTTCACAATAAGCATAAAAATGGAACAAGTATTTTATTTGACATGTTTGGACTCCAAATTAACGAGTTTGGTTCATTAAAATATATACCAATTTACCCTCATTTGTCCCCGAATGAGTTGTAACACCTCTAAAATGACTTAGGTGAAACTAGAGCCTGACACGTGTGTTGTAAGGTTTTAAAGTTATTGAATGGTTTATAATGGTGTTTAGAGGCAGTGTATAAAGTTTGGATGTTTTTATAGGTCAAACGTCCAAGATTTTCGGAAACTAGTCGGAGTTGAACTAGTGTGTCCTGTTGTTTTGAAGTGGATTTTTGGGGTTATTGTTTGAGGTTGAAATTGAGTGTAACGCTTCCTACACGTAGATGGGGCCATAAAGGGTCGGAACATCCGAGAATGATTCCCCGACCAAAACATGGGAAAGACAAGCTGCCGCACCAGCCGAGATTGGGATGTGGCTGTGTATCGCACAGCTGGAACTTAAGTGGGAAAAAGTTTTCCCTACGATGGTGGAATGTCACAAACATTTGTCTCAAAATTTTCCAGAACCAAGATTCAAATTTTTTTTAGGAACGCACAGTAAACACCCTGTCTTTATCGCGTCATTTTTATGTCAAATTTGAATTGGTTACAATATCTAATAAGTGCAGTGGTCTTTTGTGTAATTTGAGGATGATTTATTGATGGTTATTTAGACTTTTTATGACCCTAAACTCACCAATCAAATATAAATTCTAAACTCAAAAGAAAACCTCTCCATTCATCTCTCAAAAACCTCCATTGATGAAGGTTTGAAACTCCAAGGAAGAAGACTTGTTTTCTAAGTATTTCTCCATAAATTTTGTGGGATTCTCATAAAAATTAAGGTATGATTTTTCATCCTTTAATCCTCTTTATTCAAGGAGTAAATTCCAATGATTTTTCAAAGTTGATCAAAAAACATAAATCCTCCTATTTTAAAATCTAGCAATTTGTTCTTGCATAAAAGGTTTTGAATCATTGTATTATGATTGAATTGATATTAATTTATTTATTTTAACGTAAAAACTCTATGAAACATGCAAACCATGCAATCTTTGTTTTGACTATTTCATGGGTGAAGTGATCATCTCTCTATACTATTGAATTTGTGTGTAGTTTTATTTGGGCTATTGAATTATAAAAGAATTATGTGAATGACTTGTATATCATGTGACCTCGTCGGTATTATTTTATGAATTGTGAAACAATGTGGCCTCATCGGCAGTACTTTATGTATTATGATATTATAATGTTATAACTTGACTATATGAGTTATAGGAAGGTCTTGATGACTTATGTGCTATGTGAAGTCTACACATGCGCTCCCCTAGTTGATCATAGGTGTCACTACTAGACTATAGTTACGTCTTTATGTGAATGACTTGATATTGAAGTATGATGCTTCTTGATGACTTATATGATACTTGTGATGGTTTATATTGATGATTCTATAGAAGTGTGTAGGATGACTTGCAAGTATGTCTAGTTGTCTCTATGTGCTTCTTGAATGATATTTTATATGTGATAATGTCAAGTGAAGTGTGTCTTGTCTAGGTATACCTATGTATCTTTCTTGATACATCAATGAATATGAATCCTTGGTTTAGGAAGTTACAACACCCTATGTCATGAATGTATATGTATGAAATGAATATGATCTTGAATATATCAAAGAAGTTCATTTCTGTGGAACCTTTGAGAGAGATGGTTAGGATATCCTTGAATTCAAAAGTCATAATGGTATCCTTATTGTGTGAATGATGGACATAGGGTTGGTTGGCTTGAACGACATGAAATCATCCGCAGGAGAGTCATTGAGCTATCCTCTTAACCATTGTAAGGCAACCCTAGGGGACAACTTTGGTAAGGTGTAATGTTATTTTCTTTTGAACTAGATATGGAACCTCTTCATATATTCCTTGATTGAAATACTCTATGAGAACAAAGGTAGCACAAAGTGAGTATGGTTTGGGGAGTAGCTCTAGTTAAAGAAGAGGCTAGAGTACAAAGAAACACTTTATATTCCTTCACGATGTGTCTACATATGGGATGTGTCTTAGTTCTACCATTGGCAAGTAGAACACCCTCAAATCCTAGTAGGTTTATGTCTCCGGATTCCATACCTAGATAGTATGGTCTATGTTGGTTATTGCCTATTCTCATCTCGTGGGATACATGCTAATGTTGGAGAAGTACTATGATGTTTAGGTAGTGGAATAGGACGCTATCTAGATATTGCACGATTAGGCTTTGAAGATGTTAGTGAGCGAGTCCCTAGGACTTTGATGTACCGTGGTTTCACGGTACTTTCAATGCTTTTTACTTAAGTTTAGTGTGTGTCTAAGGCCATTTTGTATTGGTTTTAATGTAGTTTTCTCGTTGTTTGCAGGAAATCTGTCCAGAATGAGAACGTGGGAGAATTGTGCCGAAAATTGCAAAACTGACGACCAACGGAGCCATCGACGGTCCGTCGTGACCTCGACGGTCCGTAGGTTGCCATCGTTGTACGAAGAAAAAGGCTGCTACAGGAGGTTAGGGAATTCTGACCAAGTGTTGGGCTACGGAGGCTCTCGATGGAACGTGATAGCCACGATGGACCGTCTTGCACATCTGTCAATGTTAACAGAAAGTAGCCCAGTACCCATATCCAAAAGATTCTAACTATGGAAGAACTGAAGACTTCGACGGATCGTCGTGAACGCAACAGATCGTCATCCATGTCCGTAGATGGGAACACAAAGTTGGTGAAGAAAGTAGTAGAAAAAGGAGTTAAATATGGACCGATGGAGGGCGTTGAGGGTCCGTCATGACCTCGACGGTCCGTCACTCCAATTGTTGACTCAGACGCGTTTTGGGGTAGGTTTTCCTTAAATAGATTTCCCTTTTTTTTAGGATTCTATTATTATAAATACATGTAAAAACCTCATTTTTTGTGTTAGACTCTTGGGTATTTTCTAGTTTTATTGTTCTAAATATGTTGAATTTTGGGATTTTGTGAAAAATACTTTATTTTCTGGAATCATTTGTTGAAAGATTTTGATTAATTCAAGTAATCTTCTGGATTTTCTTCAATCTCATCGAAGTAAGTGCATGAATTCTTATCTAATTAATATGAATTTTGTGATTATTAACATGGGTAACTAAACTCCAAAACTAGGGTTGTGGGAACCATGGGTAAATAACAAGGTAAAACCTAGCTATAATAACAATTCTTGAATAGTGTCTTTCATGTATTAATAATTCTTTCTTTTAGAAGTCTTTTAAACGAGTGCACACATTAGAACTCTCCTTATTTCTACATGCCGTACCAAGACAGGTAGATAATAATAAAAGACTTATCAACACAGATTTAGTATACACTATCTAATAGGCTAGTGTTGGTTGGTGCGAAGTAACAACTAAGCCAAACGTGGATTATGATGAGTAATATGAGGTAAAGGTAAGGTTAGTAAAGCATACACACATAGCAAGACCTAGGTGAGGAGTGAAATTTCCTAGGTATCGAACCAAGAAATTAGGGATACAAATTACCACTTGAATGCAAGATACTAGGAAAGAATTGTCATAGATAGAATTACCATGTTATGAACCTGTGGGGAAAACTTAAGCCCTAGTTACTCTCATTACTTGATAAAAATCAAATCTTTGAACCTGTTACTTATTTACTTAGAAATAGCCAATTACAATTATAGCTTAAAACTCCCCTTTTTGTTACTTGTTTCTTGCAAAGGACTTGACTAAATAGAAGTAATAATTCGTTTAAGTTAAGCTACATCATTTTCCTCATGGGATCGACCTCAACGTCATAGTTGGGTTCCTTACTTGATACGAACGCTTATTCTTCTTTTCGAGAAGTAAATTTGAGCGTATCTAATTTTTGCGCCACTGCCGGGGAAAGTGCCTCTTAGATTCACTTTAAGCTTATTACCAAAGATTAGTCAACATTTTCCTTATATTACTTTTTTTTGTCTCCTGCAGATCTAACTTCCATGTATGACAAGTACGCTGAGTAGAAGAGAACACATACTCTCACCCGACCCCGAACTAGAGTGTACACTGTGCAGAATGAATCAAAATTTAGGTATTCTCGATGAAGATCACAACTCGGATGCTCATGACCACTATTATCTAAAAATCGTGGGGAAGTTGATATACGAAGGCAACCTCCCGCTCCACGCCCTCAAGAGTATTATATGGGATATGATAATATTACTGACTCTAACGGGCCACTTGTCTTGCCTCCCCTAAAACATGGACATACATTCGTGGTAACAAGTAGTCTGATGCAAATGCTCACCGCTAGAGGTTTGTTTTTTGGGATACCTTCTGAAGATCCACATGCCCACATCACAAAGGTGAGGTCAGTGTGTACGAGTTGTGTAGGGAAGCCTGATTTGAATATGGATGTAATTGGGTTGAGAGTGTTTCCTCTCTCATTGACGGGAGAGGCCATTATATGGTTTACCAAACTCCACTATAACTCAATCTACACTTTGAATTAACTAAGGGATATGTTCTTAGCACGTCACTACCCGGTGTCTAAGAAGCTAAACAACAAAAATTTGGTGAACAACTTTGTGGCACTACCGGGAGAATCACACAGTAGTTCTTGGGATAGGTTTACCTCGTTCTTGAGAAGTGTCCTCAATCACCGCATTGATGATGAGTCACTGAAAGAATACTTCTATCGGGGACAGGATTATAATAATAAAGTAGTACTGGATACGATAGCGGGTGTTTCTTATGGGGAGTGTCCTTATGCTAAGATTGCTGAGAAGTTGGAGAAAATCTCCAAAAATAATAAAGCTTAGAGCACTAAGAAGTCAGATATAGGGAGAAACACTTTTGTAGTGCAATCCGCACACAAACCAGCCACAGAAGAGATTCGTGAGGAAATGGCTTAAATGAGAACTGAGCTTGGGTTGGTGTTGAAACATGTTACTGGGGGTGAAGAAAAGGTAAATGCGGTGAACTACTTGTCTAAACTACCACCGCAAACTGATGAGTAATATGCTGTAAATGATCAGACGGGGTTTTCGACAAAATGCCCAAGGCTCCAATGAGGAAAATTGGCGCCAAAGTCAAGGAAACCATGGTCGGAACTATGGTAATAACAATCGAGAGGGTCATTATATCCAAGATGGGAATTACAACCGCGATAACAAGTTCAACCGGGGTAACTATTGTAATAGAAATGATAGGAGTGTGCTCTATATTCCACCTCAAAATTGTGAAGTTGCTCCAAGGGATGGTTGAGGTAGTATGGCGCGAGTTGAGGATATTGTGCAGAAAATGATAAGGAACGTGGTGCTAGTGATGAGCACACTAAAAAGTTGAGGAGTGACATAGGAAGTATTGGGCAAAAAGTTAATGCACATGTAGTCTCGATAAAGCATCTTGAATGGCAAATGGCCCAATTGTCTTCGACTGTGAACACACGCTAACCGGGCACTCTTTCTAGCAATACAATGCAAAATCCTAAAAATGATGGGCATTGTATGGCAGTAACAACTCGAGGTTGTAAGCAAACCATTGACCCACTGAGGCCGTCTGGTGTAGAAAATGTGATAAGAGGAGATGATGATGTAGTGGAGTTTAATGGTGAGTTAGAAGATAAAACGGGAAAAGAAGTTGAGGTACACCAAAAGGTGACCCCCATGACTACACCACCACCTCCATTCCCGCAGAGGTTATTGAAAAAGACCGAGGATGGTAAATACTAGCGTTTAATTACTATGTTGAAACAGCTTTCCAGCAATGTCCCTTTGATCGAAGCTCTCGAACAAATGCCCGGTTATGCCAAGTTCATGAAGGATATGGTTACTAATAAAAGATCGGTCAGTTTTAAGGATGATGATAGAATGCAACATTTTAGTGCTATTTCTATGAGGTCTCTAGTGCAAAAGAAAGAAGATCCGGGTGCCTTCACTATTCCATGTACAATCGGATTATTACACATTGCAAAAGCATTATGTGACCTTGGGGCAAGCATAAATCTCATGCCTCTGTCTATTTATAAGAAGTTGGGTTTGGGTGACCCAAAGTCCATTGCGATGCGGTACTAATGGCCGATCGAACGATAAAGAGTCCTAGTGAGATACTCCACGATGTGTTAGTAAAGGTGGAGTCATTTATATCTACGGCCGATTTTGTGATTTTGGAATGTGAGTTTGATTTTGAGGTGCCTATTATCCTTGGGAGGCCATTCCTTGCTACGGGTAGAGCCTTAGTTGATATGAAGAAAGGGCAAATGAAATTTCGGTTGAACAATGAAGACATGACTTTCAAAGTTTGTAGGTCCATGAGGCGGAGTGGTGAGATCCAATCGGTATCTGCCATATCTTACAAAGTTGAAAAGTCATCTGAGGTACTTAAGAGGTGTGAAGATTGAAACCTTGTGGTAAATTGGGAAAAATGTTACTTCATGGTGAAAGAAGGTATTGTATTGGGTCATCGCATTTTAGAGAAGGGTATAGAGGTTGATCGAGGTAATGTTGAGGTGATAGAGCGACTTCACCAATTCTCCAAGATATAATCACCGTAGATAATTCCTCCACAATTAATATTCAATTTACATAGATAAAAATAGTAATAGGCAATTCAACATAATCGAATCAACTACATTGTGAAGATTATTTTATCCTTAAGGCAATCCAAAATCTTAAAAGTGCTATATTTTTTTTAAAAAAAAAAATTTTTATAAAAATTGTGAGTCATAGAGATATTTTAAGTATATTAAAGAAGTTTAATAAATCTCCATGGAAATAGTTGGTTAGAAGTAATGAAATTTTCTAAATTCCAAAAGCTTATAAAGAACAACATCAGGCGTTAAAGAAGAGACTATAAAAGCCTCGAACAACAACACTCTCAAGTTAAGTGGAACATCACGTCCATACAAGAACATAATTAACTAATTTAAACATTGGACCTTCAGCTCCTTTCTTGTGACATTCAAATTGTTAGTAATCATTGTCTCAGAAGACTCATTACTATTTCTTAGGTTTGATATCACCAACACAACTTATTTGGAATTGAACTATATTTATTTTTATGGTTATATTATGTAGTTACAAAGAATTAATGTTAATATCAACTAAGTAGTAGGCGACATCAATCATAACTAAATATTCAAAATCAAAATTTTTACACATAACATATTAAAGTCTCAAAACATAATTTTCTGAGTGTTTGAACTCAGAAATATCATGAAATAATAATAAAGACAAACTTACTTTCATAAAAATCAAGGAGAAAACCCCCCATGTTGCTTAACTTATTTTTCAAAAAGATAGTCTCTTGGTTTGTATCCAAGATCACTGTTCACAAACTTAACTGAAAGAAGCCAAAAGAAAGAGTTATTACTTATTTATCAAAAAAGCAAAAAAAAAAAAAACTTTATCAAAACAAAGATTTATCACGACTGCAAAAATGATTAGCGACAATTATAAATGTCCCTACAAAAAGTCCATAACAACATTGAATCTAATGATAATTAATTAATGCAGGTAAAGGATCTAGCACTCTTCGTTATTGAGTATATTCATTGCTAATAAATTTTGTTTTTTGGTATTTTGGACATTTGTTAGTTTCAAGAGAACTTGATCGCTTACTATGCCTAAAAAGGAGAGACGAAGAAATATGACAAATTAGCTAACTTGCAATAAAAAAAGTGAACTACTTGTCTCTATAATAAGATTCTACAAAGCGTGCAATGTCATATAAAATGTTAGTACCTAATAATGAGAAGTCAAAACACTACACTAACTATGGCAAAGAAGGGAGAAATCTATTTGGTTCTTTTAACAAACTTCAGCATTGGTTGTGTATTAATTATCACATATTTAATGTTCTGTGCTATCAAATATAGCACAACCCATTAGAAATTTTACAAAATTATACAAATAAAGCAATAGAAAGAGACAAAATAGAAGATAAATTTTCAATCATCCTTAAAGAAACTTTTAACTGGGTTAAAAAAAAGACACCCAATTAGAAAAAAGAAATTGCAATAGATACATGATATACTATGACTTACAATAAAAGATTAAGTTTCATTAGATAAGAGGAAGAAAACTTTGAGGAATGAAACAAAATTAATTTATTTAAATTCAATTCCCCTATAGCCAAAAAAAAACATACAAACAATAATGACAAAAATAACTTTTTTGTTATTAAAGAACATAATATATTGAATTGAACCATTTCAGTAGTTTTTTGAGTTGTGGACTGAGAGGTGCAAGTAATATTGTCACATTACCATTAGGGAAAAGGGTATGATATACCCCTCAACTTTGTCATTTGGAGCTGATATACCCCTCGTTATAAAAGTGGCTCATATATGCCCTTACCGTTATACAAACGGCTCAGATATACCCTTGCCGTTACAAAATGGCTCACATATACCCTTCATTTAACGGAAGTTAAAAAATTAGTTTTAAATTTATATTTATTACTTCTAATTTTTTTTTAAAAATTATTTAGGGGTATATATGATTCTTCTATCAATGTTCAAGGTATATTTTAATTTTTTTCATACATAAATTATTTTTTGACTTCTTTTATTATAATTATTTGAATTTCTTATTCTTATTTTGTTTTATTCTTTCATTCCTTAGTTTAAAGAACAAAAAATTAAACTATTTTTTGTGTGTGTATTGTAATTTAATTTCATATTCGAAGAAAAAATTTGATCATCTACAATAAGTTTTACAAGAATATTAGTGAAACATAAATAAATTTGATAATCAAAATAATAATTATAAATTAGTCATTGAAACCAAAAAAAGTCAAAAAAAATATGTTTGACGAGGATTAAATTTACTCATACGGGATTATAATTTTTTAGAAAAAAATAATAAAAATTTAGATTAAAATTATTATTTTTTTCATTTCCGTTAGAGAAAAAGGGTATATGTGAGCCATTTGTTTACAAGTAAGGGTATATATGAGCCATTTGTTTACAAGTAGGGGTATATATGAGCCACTTTCATAACAAGGGGTATATCAGCTCTAAATGACAAAGTTGAGGGGTATATCAGACCCTTTTCCCTTGCCATTTAGACCATTATTTTTTGTTTATATGAAGAAACCTATAGGAAACGAAGAAAGAGAAGATCGATTTTCGATCATCCTTGCAGAAATTTTTAACAGTGTTTAAAAAAGGTCTCCAAAATAGTAAAAAGAAATTGTTATAGTTACATCAATAACTATGACTTATAGTAAAAATTGATCTCCATGAAGTAGGAGGAAGAAAACATTAAGGAATGAAAAAAACTTCATCGGAAGTATAATTAATGTATATGAATACGATTACCCTATAACGAAAAAAATCTTACAAATAATAGTGTCAAAAAATCCTTCTATTTATATTAAACAAAGTGTAGGTCATAACTCTTCGAAAAAGTTACAATTCTTCGAAAAGGTCACAACCTTACATAAAAGTCATAAGTTTTCAAAAAGTCGCAACTCTTTATCAAAATTCATTACTTTTATTAAAGGTGGCAACTTTTCGTAAAGTCACAAATTTTCATTGAAAGGGGAAGACTTGTTTTTGTAATAGATAAATTTAAACGGGAACCCTTGTTTATAGTGGGGCCACATAGGCAGGCCTAGCGTTCTCTTA
>NC_028645.1:9568195-9584891 GCF_001406875.1 Solanum pennellii
CCGATCTTATATATATATATATATGATTATACGTGTGGATATACATAATATACATGTACATATTACAAATATCTGTTCTATTTATATTATGTTTTAATAAAATTATTGACATCTTATCATCTTTTGTAACTGCGAAAAGCGCGGATAAGTTCAATAGTTATTAATATGGCGTACTTTGATTTCAAAGTCCTCATTGCACCCTCTTGTCAAAATAAATTTTGCTTGTGTAATGCTTTAACATCCCTTATGAATGTTTTACTCCGACACAATATTACAAAATATTTGAAGAAAAAAAGATAAATTGCAATGGTTTTGATAATCGTTTATGGACTTTGACAATTTTAATTTTGTAGAGTAGAGGAGGATAAACTATCAATGAAAAAATAAAATGTAGCCTTGAATAGCAAGGATTGATCATTCTCTTAATTTTATATTAATGAACCATACATTAGCTTTGCAAGTTTACAAAATATACTATGTTGGCATGAACCCATGGAGGAAATTGCATTAAGGAGAATTACGACGAATACATTATTAGCTCGTAAAAATTACTCACACTGATACCAATTTATCTTATTCTATATTATTAATCACTCTAGACATAGTAGGCTTAATTTAAAAAATTCCCTCAAGTAAAAAGATTGAAACATTCTTTTCGTAATTATTTCATTAAATATCTAACGTTTGAGATTGTTTTTGCATTTCGTAAAAAGGATATTTATGAGCTTTAGTAATAAATTAGTTTTCCAACACCTGTATTGCACGTGTATTCCACGAAAAATTCGTATAATTTTTTTCTAAATCCAATAATAAGTGTATCATGTATTATATCGAATTTGAAGAGGAAAAGATATAAGCTCGGATCGATCAATGGTGATCATAGAACACTACTAGTATATGTACCCCATGATGTGCGGATATATAAAATATAATAAATTAATAATAAAAATAAATATTAAAATTTATTATGCATCTAGTAATGTATATTTTTAAAATAAAGACACAAACCATTAACTTATTTATTTGAAAATCTTAAATATATTAATATTATTAATCCACAATTTAACAATTATATTATTAGAATATTATGCGTATAGCTATAATTAGCTATACTTTTAGTTTATTAATATATTATGTTGAAATTTTAATAATGATATTATAAGTTTTTTTTTTTTTTGCTAATTTTACCTTGATAAATAAAAAAAGAGTTTATGTGTTTTTACATGGTTGACCTACTATTCTTTTATTCCGTTTAATTGAAATAATTTTATTCAAAACCAAGTTAACTAATGAAGGAGTTTAGGCACGACTCCTAATTCCTAACATGTATATTTAATAAGACTTCTAGTCTAAATTCTCATATAAAATGATATATTAAGCCCACAAAGTACATGTTTGTTACAAGAGAACCTTAAACTATTCAATTGCATAACCTCATGATCTCAAGGATGTCTAAGATGATATATTAGGCCCACAAACTCAAATTCACATTATTCATAATTCATATTTTAAAGAAGAACTACCAAACTCAACATTGACTAAGAGTAAGAGGAAAGAGATGAGGATAGCAGGACTTCATGTCGGCCTCGGCTTCCCATGTTGCACCCTCAACTAGGTGATTTTTCCACAGGACTTTTATGGAAACAACGTCGTTGTTCCTCAACTTTTTGACTTGACGATCTATGATTTCAATTGGATCTCTTCATAAGAAGGGTACTCATTCACCCCTAACCCTCCAATAGGGAGAACAGACACTAAGCCTATAGATTTCTTAAGCACAGAGACATGAAATACCGGGTGAATCGGGGCCAATTCTCTTGGTAATTTCAGTTCATAAGAAACTTCCCTGACCCGTTTCAAAATCTCATAAGGGCCCACATGGCGGGGACTAAGCTTCTAGTTTTTACCAAACCTTATCACCCCTTTTATGGGTGAAATCTTCAAGTAGACCCAATCACCTACTTCAAATTCAAGGTCTCTTTTTCTAATGTCGGTATAAGACTTTTGTGGACCCTAGGTCGTTTTCAATCCATCCCTTATAATCCTAACCTTTTCCAAGGCCTCATGGATTATCTCCGGGCCTAGGAGTGAAGACTCACCTACATGAAACCACCCAACTGGTGACCAATATCTCCTACCATACAATGCTTCAAATTATGCCATGGAAATACTCGAATGGTATCTATTATTGTAAGAGAACTCTATCAACAGTATGTGATCATCCGAATTACCATTGAAGTAAATGACACATGGTCTTAACATATACTCTAGGGTTTGGATGTACACTCCCTTTTACCATCCATTTGAGGATGAAAAGAGGTGCTAAGTTTGACTTTAGTACCTATCCCTTTTTAAAAGACGTCCAAAAACGAGAAGTGAACTGGGCAGCTCTATCTGAGATGATAGACAAAAGGATCCCATACAAACTGACAATCGCATTAAGGTATGACCTTCATACTCCTCCGATGAATAATTAGATTTGACGGGGATAAAGTGGGCAAATTTCGTCAATTTATCAACAATAACCATATTGAATCATTTTGCCTCCTGGTTCTAGGCAAACCCTCTACGAAATCTATATTGATACCTTACCACTTCCAAGTAGGTAGATCCATTACTTGAGTTAGAGCTCCCGGCTATGGTGATCGACCTCAACTGCATGACAATTAAGTTATTTAGCCACAAACTCCACTATATCCCTCTTCAAACCATCCAACCAATAGACCTCTTGAAGATCACATGCATTTTTGTTTCACCTGGATGAATTGAATATCATGAACCATGAGCCTCTTCAAAAAATTTGTCCCATTACACCATCCAAATCTTGTACACACAATCTACCTTGGTACCTAAGTACCCCATCCCCCCACCCTTAGGAGAATGCCTTATTGAACATGCTAAGAACTGATTCCTTCTATTCTATCAATAGAGCATCAAAGTGTTGCTTCACCTCCACCATTACCGATTAATCGGAATTATGATAAACCTTTGACCCTCTTTTTGGAGAATATTCCAACCAAACACCCCATCCAACAAATCTATGCACCTATTTCACTAACTCTTACTTATCATCGGGAACATGAGCTACACTACCCATTGACTTTCGACTTAGAGCGTCAGTAACCACATTGGCATTGACGAGGTGGTACAGAACACTTATATCTTAATCATTCACAAGTTCCAACCATATTCTCTTTCGGATATCCAATTCCTTTTGTGTAAACACATATTGTAGGCTTTTGTGGTGTGTAAACACATCCATATGGACTTCATAAAGATAATGCCTCCATATTTTGAAAAATCAAACACTACAGCCGCTAATTAAAGGCCATGAGTTGGATAGTTCTTCTCATGCACCTTAAATTGTCTAGAGTCATATGTTATCACCTTTCCATGTTTCACGAGGATACAAACCAAACCTACTCGAGAAGGGTCACAATACACTACGAACCCTTTTATACCCTCCTGTAAGGTAAACACCGTAATGAAGGTTAACTTATCTTTCAACTCTAGAAACTTCTTTCACAAGCTTTCGACCACTCAAACTTAACTTTCTTTTGGGTTAAGGTTGTTAAAGAAGATTAAATGGATGCAAACCATCAACAAATCTCCTATAATACCCGGCTTAACCCAAGAAGCTTCTAATATCAGTTGAAGTTAAAGGTCTAGCACTTATTCCAAGAAGCTTCTAATATCAGTTAAAGTCAAAGGTCTAGGACAATTCTCAACCGCTTCCATTTCCTTCAGATCGACTTCTATGCCCTCACATGAAAAAATATTATCAACAAAATGCAACCAATCTCAACCAAAACTCACACTTACAGTATTTACCAGAGAGATGATGTTCCCTGAGAACTTACAATAGTATCCTCAAATGATTCATATGTTCATCCTCACTCTTAGAATATAGCAAAATATCTTAAATGAAGAAAATTATAAAAGTTGAAAAGGTAATTCTGGAACACCCTACTCATATGGTTCATGAAAGTCGACGGCACATTAGTTATACCACAAGGAATAACTAGGAATCATAATTACCATACCTAGTTCGGAAAGCTATTTTAGGTATGTCTTCACCTCTGACCCAAAGTTGGTGATATGCCGACCTCAAATAAGTTTTTGAAAAGAAACTCGCTCCTTAGAGTTTATCAAAGAAATCGTTGATCCTAGGGAGCGGATAAATGTTCTTTATGGTGAACTTATTTAGTTGTTAGTAATCAAAGCATATCCTAAGGGACCCATCCTTCTTTTCAATAAACAACACCGGAGCAGCCCAAGGAGTAATACTAGGTTGTATGAAATCTTTTTCAAGTAAATCTTTTAGTTGAATATTTAGTTCCTTCAATTTGGCAGTATACATCCGATAAGGAGGGATTGAAATGGGTTTCGTATCCGACAACATATCTATGCCAAAATCTACTTTTCGTTTGGGAAGAAATCTGGGTAAATAATCGGGGAAGTCTTCCGAAAAATCCTTCACCACGTGGACTGGCTATAAAGGAGGATCTTCGGACCCAAGGTCCTTAATCCTTATAATGTGATAAAGGCATCCCTTAGAAATCATCTTACAATCTTTTATACACGAAATGATTTGAGCTCTAGGCATTGAGTGTAACACTCCGAAAGTCTATGACTGTCCTAGAGCCTCAATATATGAACTAAGACTCAAGATTTTTTTATAAGCCTATAATAATCTATTTAAACTATGTAGACTCTAAGAAATGACCATGACATCCGGAGAATTTACCTAGAAATGTGTGCTAGTGTGCCTTGACAAGTTTCATGGAGTTTTAAACATCGGAATTTAGTGAAATTCTGCAAAATTGTACTCAACATGTATTAGAGTGTTAGGATCGAAAATTCCGGGTACGACTCCCCAAGGACCACCCTAAGGGTCCTTGGAGAAGACCCTTCCATTTATCCCAAAACTGCCTAACTTGGTAGTGGCAGTCCACGAACTAATCAACGAGTCATCGATGGGTCAACGGACCGTCGATGGTAGTTGTTTGTTAGTACATAGACATATTTTAAAAAGTTTCCAAAAAAGAGTCTCTGACCCAAACCATGGACCAGCATGATGGTTCGTGGTCCAATCAACGGCCCATAGGTCGGGCTCTCGTTGGTTGGGGGTCAAAGTTCACTGTTATGTTCTAGTTTATTGAGTTAATTAGTGGGTTGGTTAAGTAATTAATTAGGGTATTATAATGATTAATTAAGTTATTTAAGGACTATATAAAGGGTTCCAACTCATAAACTAACCTAACACCCCATTATTTTCCCAAACCCACATCTCTCTAACTTCTCTCTTCCCAAACTCAAACCTCCATTGAAGCAACACTAGAGCTACAAGTCTAGGACGAAATCACCAACAATTTCACCGAAAATTCGTGTCAAGATCATCCCTAAGGTATGGTTTCTTTCACTATTGGAATTCATTTACCTAGGAGGCCTTTTCAAATATGATTTTCAACTTCCCCAAAACTAGGGTTTCAATCTAGACATGGGTTCTCTTTTCAAAACGAAAGTTGTTATTCAATTATGATAAAATAATTGTCTTCTATAATTTTTTAACTATTTAATTTGGAATGATTGTTGACAATCACTCAACATTATCCATTGAACCCTTATTCTTCCCTCAACTCACTTTATCTCGAAATTTAATGGTAATTGTGGAAGATGATGATTATATGACTGCGTAGAATGATTATTGCTATTCATTACTTCTTGACCTGGTAATTGAAGTATAAAGGAAATGAAAATAAGGTATGAATACTGATTCTTTTAGAACTTAATTATGAAGTATTATTTACTTAGATAGTAATGCTTCTATGTCTAATATGTGGTTTTGATGGTAATAGCAAGTATTCTTCATCCTTAAGTGTAAACTATTTATTTGGATATGAAATATGAAAGCATGTTAATATATGATTATTATATGATTGAAAGTAACTTCTCATGATTATGATAAAGTGGAGTGAAAGGTTTACTCACTTGTACGTGGTTTTCTAATGTGAAAGGGTAGTTCTCACTTATGAATACCTATTAGGTATTATGATGAAATGTTCACATAGAGGTCTAGAAGAGACTAATTTGATCTTGTATGAAGAGTGTGATGACTACTAAGCGGAATAAATACTTAGCACTGAAAGGGCATGTAAATGTGATGGAGGTCTCACGTTTAGTAAGTCCAGCCTACCACATGGGTTTCTTCATGTTTAGTAAGTCCATCCTAACACATGGGTTTCTTCATGTTTAGTAAGTCCATATTCCCAAGATATGTGTTGTCTCATGATATGGAAACGTCCACGTCTAGCAAGTCAATGTTTCTAGTAGCAATCTCCTTGACTGACGTAACACTTCGAAAATCCAGGACATGTTCTAGAGGCTAAATTAAGTATCATAAGGTTTAGACATTTTTTAAGGTCAATTTTAATGAATAAGTCATTAAGGAAGTCTATAAATAAAAATGTCCAAGAACGTCCATGACATCCGGAAACTAGTACAAAGAGGTACTAGCGTGTCTTAGCCTATTTGAATAGCTATTAGAAGTCAAAAAATGATGAAATCTAACATGTGTTTAAGTCGGTTCATAGTTGAAAATTCCGGGTACGAATCCCCAAGGACCAACCAAGGGCCCTTGAGGAGGACCCTTTCGTTTGGTGTCAAAAGCACTGCCTCGGCAGTGTGCACCCACTAGGGGAGTTGACGGATCGTGTATGGATCAATCGGGTGTTGATGCCATATGTCGACAAAAAGTTAGAAATTTTGGCTAATGTTCCATTTCGACCACTCTATGAACTCATTGACGAAGTCCAGCACAGAAGGGGGCAAGGGTCATCGACTCACAGACGGACTCCCGTTGGAGGTCTCGTTTGTGAGGGCCTGACTTTTATACATGTTTAAGTTATTTATAACTTATTAATTAAAGGGTTAGTTAATTAGTTGGTGATTAGTGAGGTATAACTAACTTTTTTAACATCCTATATAAAGTCCTATCCTAATTAAGACTAACAAAAACACTCATAACTCACAAACCCAAACTCTCTTCCTTCTTTCTTATTTTCTCTCTAGTGAATAACTACATTGAAGAACAATCTAAGGGAAGGTTTAAGGGCTGCAAAAAGTAAAGTTTTACCGTTAATCTTCATCAATTAGCAAGGTATGGGATCTCTTTTATATTTGAGACCTCTTTCCTCAACGGGTACCATCAAATTGATTTCCAAAGTTGTATTTTCAAGTGGGTTTCATTCAATCTCGAAATTTATGTTATGAATTGATTTATTCATGATTTATTTTGGATATTAGGAATATATTAACATGTATTTTGACTTGATTATGATATAGCTTGATGGTTTGGTCTAGTTTGCAGAAGATGAACTTTACTCCTTAACCTAGGTTGTGATCTTGATATGAATTATATTATATTGGTTCAATTGACTTGGTTATTGGTTGAATTACTTCTATATGATGTTGATATACTAATTATGAATGAATTAGGGTGATTTATACTATTTTCATGCTAGTTTCTTGAGAATGATCTAGGTTATGAACTATGTTGTGAGTTTGACCTAAGTATCTTGTCTTAAGCTATGAACTAGTATTGAATTGTGATGTAGTGATTCTTTTAGCCTTGTTATCATGTTGGTCATTTAATTAAGATTATGCTATGCCCTAATTGGGTTGAATTAAGGGTTGATGGTAAGACCTTGGATGATGAATTATGAAAGAGACTTGGTAAGTCTTGTAATCCCTATGCTTTACTTCAATTACGGTTAAATTGTGATTAAGTCATGATGTTGTATTGAAGTATGCCTTTTATTAGCATTTATAGGGTTGGTATAATGTTGAATTTAACATTCTTGACTATGGTTGTGAGGTGTTGAATTAAGATGTAAATGTTCTCAGGATGGTGAATGATTTACCAATGTGCCTTATCATAAAGTGATATGTAATTGTGCTAACCTCACTATTAGATGATTATGAAAATACTAGGGTTAGACCCTATGACCTACACTAAATTCTGATGATTAATAAAGAGATTAAAGATATTTCAAAAGAGACTCTAGCTTAGCACCGAATGAACTAGAGTGAGGAGTGTCCTTTCCCACATAGGGAGGGTATCCTGAGATTTGAGACTGTAATGCATATAACATAAAGAGTGTCCCAACTATATCTCCTAGTTCTTGAACTATGTTGCCCACATAGGAGTACTAGCTAGTGGATCCACGTAGTTGCTATGTTCATGTTTTAGAACTACCTTGGCATGTAGTCCGCCTTATTTTAGTGTAGGTTGCATGACACCGGATTCCACATTAGCTCATGTGGTCTATGTCGGTTAAGACTAGATGTTCCCAATAGGTAAAATGAACTAAAGGAATTAACTTTAATTAAGTTGACCTAAGGGGTTTAACTTTGTCTAGGTAAGGGTATGGGACTCCACCTAAATACTGCAATAGTTAGACTTGAAGGGAGTCTTAGGAGGATGTTATTATGAATGAACATGATTATAATGGTACATGATATGTATATGTTGAAATTGCATATTATTGATAGTATATGTGGATTGGTGTCACTTATAAATATGTGTTAGTCTATATTATTATAGTATGATGTTATATACTCTTAAATGCCATGCTATGTGAAGTAAGATGTTGGTCATGATTCTTGTTGAGTTACTTGATTGAGTAAGGTTATGAGTCTTTGCTTGGTCATTACACTTGTTGACTTCATAAGGATTCATGGGTAAATATCTTGCTTTGGTTATGTTATAATGATCTCTTATTCATTCTTGTTTATGTTAGTATTTGATGATAGAGTTGCTTGACTATGTGTTTAATTACATGATATACATGTTGACTTGACTAGTTTTGATGTTGTTGGTCTTGTTATGTACATGCCTATGACTTAATGACTATGACTTATTCATTTGGTGTGGTCTTGTTGAATGTGCATAAATATTTTCAAAGTAAATTCCATACCTTTATGAAATGTCCCTTTTCTTAGCATGATTTTAAAGTATTTGTGGATATGGTCTTATACTTAGTACAAGAGGTGTACTAACGCCATTTCTTCCTTTTCCCAAATATTTTAGGTTTAGGTCATTGAAGGGCTTTTGGAGACAACTAGAAGAAGGGTTGGATCTTTTATTCATCCAATTAGGGTAGATCCTCACTTTCCGAGGGCGATGCAACTATCTAGCTTATGAAGTTGTTTTAGTTTTAAGACTTTTATGTTTCTTTCCTTTTCATTTGGATATTACACGTTGTATGACCTATATGTTGTCCTGTTTCATTGATGTATGTGCTAGACCCAATTTGACATACTCTTATTAGATGGTTATGTGATAAACGACTATTGGAGACTATGTTATATTCTATAAATCTATGTGCAATAATAATTGAAGAATAAGTAATGTTCCTATACGAATGGTCTATGTATACTCGATATATATATACTATGTGTATGTAGAGATCTATGTAAACCTCCGAATATAAGTAGTGAAAAGTTTTAAATTTTCTGTTAAATTTTACCTATGAATGTAATGATGTAGGTTAAGAGTCTAGTCTTAGTCCTCAAAGATTACGACGACGCCGGTTACGTCTACGGGTGTCCCCGAATGTGATAGTTAACTATGTAACCCCATAGAACTATAGCTTAGTGGATCTACCTAGATATCTATGTTCGAATGTTTACACCTTTAGGCAAGTGTTAACCCTCACTTTTCGGTGTGGGAGGAGAGAATTGGATACCATGTAGCTCACATGGTCTCGTGTCGGTTATTGCACTTCTTCCCCTAATATAATAAGGTAAATGAACATGCCGATCATGTGAACTATTATTAGGGCTTGTCTTAAATGTTACTATATAGGTTGAGGGAGGGTATGTGACATATATTACTCATTGCACATGTGGGATCCTAAGGGATGGTTGTAGTAGGGTGCTTGTATGATTAAGTTCGTTAGATGTTATGTCAAGTTTCATATGAACTTACGAATCAAGCATGTTATAGTAAAGTATGAGATTGTGTTGTATGCATGTAGTATGTCACTTAATGAGATGCTTAGCTTTTGATAGGGTTATGGAGTTCTATTCCTTGGCATTGCACAAGTATTGTTTTGGATTTCTTATGTGTTGGGTTGCCTTAAAATTTTCCTTTTATTTTCATGTTAAGTTATTTGATATTATTCTTAGTTTTGACTAATTGTGCCTTTTCTCATGCATTGATAATTTTATGCATAGGAATCATATTTCATGTTGTTTGTACTAACCCATATTTCTTCCTTTTCCCCCAATATTGTACGTATCGACCATTGAAGAGCTTCTAGGCCACTTTGCACGAAGACTTATACCTTTTCATCCAAGTTGTTGATGAGTCCTCCCGTTCTAGGATGGTTCCATTTACTCTACCTTAGTAGGTTTTTTATAGTCTAAAGATATTCATTTCATTCCTATTGTTGAAGTTATTGTTGTAAGCCCTATGTGGAAAATATAAATTTGTGTAAGGGCTAAGCCATAAAGTTCTACTTCGTTATTAGAATGTGGGCTTTCTTTGAACTTGGGAGATCTATACAAGCCCTTCACTTAGGAGACATCCTTTAGAGATCACCACCTACACGTTGTGTAAAAAGATGAAGAAGAATGGTATTAGTGCAAGAATGCACTAAATATGACAACCATGTAAAAACATATGTTAAAGAGGACATTCAATTAGAAATCATGCATCATGTCTTTATACTAAAACTTCATGAACATTAGTATAATAAGAACAATATAGTTCACATATTTCATATAGATATGGATATCACTCATAATAAAACTTAAGGCCATTTCATCATATTTAAGGATCATTTATTAAGGCATACTTCTGACATAAGAACCATCACCAAATGCAACCTCCCAATCTCACTAGTACAAGGTACAAGTAGCATCCCATACTACTACTCATACCAAGTGATCCTAGGAAGACACCCTAGACTTAGGCACATCACATTTCATAGCATGCCACACATGCACTTAACCTTTGATATACGACCAACATACTTCATTAATGGTCACATGAGAACTCTTTTATTCATTACATCTTAATAATAACTCTTTTAGTTGATATGATAGGTGAACCACCCTCACAACCCCTTCAGAAGCTTCGTTGTGCAATTTACACATGGAGTCTCATACCTCTACATATACCATGCAAACCCATTTAGAAGCCATAAGTGTAATTCACGTGCATAATCATAATTCATGTCTTGATAAAAGTAAAGTCAACTATGACATATATTCATGCTAATCATACCTAAAAATAATCACTATTCACGAAGGAACCTCATCATAACTTCCTTTAGAGTCCACTTGTGCAATGTATAAGTAGGGTCCATAGTCCTACCTTCACTAAGTATTCTTTCAATGAATAATCATAATTATTTATAATATTACCTTAATTCATTTCTTAACTTTAGGGATGCTTAACCATAACAAACATAGACACTGTGAGATACATGGAATCTGGTGTCATATAACCCCAAACCAAAAATAGGTTTTCTACTTGCCTAGGTAGAACCTACATAATAGCTATCTAGGTAGATCTACTAGTTATATCCTACAGGGGCACGTAGTTAACGAATAGGAATTTTGCTTCTAGAAACCTGACCTATTTCATTAGCGGAGAGTCTTCCATCTCATGAGTATCAATTGGATGACCCAACCTATTGCATTAGCGGAGTACCTTTTCCTCATTGTACATATCCCCTCAATGCTAAGATTAAAATCCCTCTTTAATATATTTAAGGATTTCATAGTCATTAGTTCATAAAGAAGGCATTAGGAGCTTGCTCTTTCATACATCATATAGCTCAACGGTTTCTAAGATGGGAATGTTGTTTTATAATAGAACCTACTTAATGTGAGAATGCCCTCTCACATAACTCTATCATTCATACAATCATGTGTGCGTGCATACATATGTGAGATCTACATTCACGTAAACACTTCTACACAATATATGATCATAGTTCATTAATCATATACTTTACATGCATCTAAATAGGAAATGATGCATATGAGAACTATCATTTCCTTAATCATCATAACTCTACCTTACTCATAATCATGCATGAAGTATGTGTGTACATTGGTTAACATGATCAAGTAAGGTCTATAACATAACATTGACAACGCCAACTCTAAAGAACACAACATATGTACAATATTCTTGATGTCTTAAGCATAGACATATAGAATATTATGGAGTATAGACTAACCACACTCACATTAAATCATAGGCGGCAAGAGCATATTCAACATTAGAATAGAAGACTCCTAGAATATTTTGATAACATATTTATAGAGGGATTTGTTAGGTAGGGGTCATGCCACAAGAGTATTCATCATCAATATCCATATAGACCACACCTAACCCTAACATGATCATACACATATATATAATATCATCCACACACCTAAATGATGCAACTAGTGTGGATGACTATACATATAACTTCACATAACATCAATTCATTTATAACATGATACTAGAATCAATGGTTACACCCATCAACCTTATAACAAAGAAATCATCATATTAATTCATATTGCGCTTAATGCCTTCAAGGCCATTATCATCATATATAAGGATAAACAAAAATGTAAATCACCACCATAAGTGGACCATACCACACAATGCAATTCAAGGTCAACTCCATACTAGATAGAGAGATATGGGTCAATTCACCAATTCCCAGAGCTATGATCACCTTAGATCATTCTTGCACAAATCATATTCAATTTACATGGATAGCAATATTAATAGGCAATTCAACATAATTGAATCATAATTCAATTAATACAGAATCAATACCACAAGACCAACATTACAAGCCAATTTGAAAAATTAGGAGGATCATGGTTTCTTCATGAAATAGTGTTAAAATTCAAAATTACAAAATTAGCTTATCATAAATTCATCCTTAGAATGCTTTTAAAATCATTTTGACAATGAACCCATGGCTTGATTGAAAATTGTGACACTGTACTTAGAATCATGTTTGAAAAATATTTGAAAGGACTCTTTAGATTTAAAATTGGGAATTTTGACTTAATATCTTACTCCAGCGGCCCCACTTTGGCGAAAAGAGTCCCACCCTACCGACCATAACAAAAATAGAACCCAAGCAAACTAATTTTCTAGGTTTTTTCTCTTTTCAAATTTACACCAAAGTCTAAACTTTACTTTTCACCTTTAGAATAATCCCCATAGCTAGGGCAATCATTAGTTACCTCGATTCTATGTTAACTACACACTTACCACAATTTCCCCTACGTTACATTCACTATATCAAATCACTCGTTCCTAGGATACACCCAAACATTCACACAATTATAAGTAGGTCAAAACTAAAATCACAATTTCTCTCTTACAAACCATATATAATTTAAATAGCCCCTTGCACCTAATTTCATGATGATTTTCCTGTTAACACCGGTCCCACGACACTTAAGAGGCTACAACTCGTGCACTTTCAACATTTAGATCAATACATGAACAAATCACATTCAGTCAAGCAATACTTGTCTGCTAATCATATAAAAACGTTCAACTAATAAACCTTAAAATTCATAGTTAATTTAAGACAAATAGAAGCGAACACTATTCAACTATCGGTAGCCTAAAAACCTCCTCTCTTTCTAGTAAGGGTGTTACCACTTTTTGTAAGGTCTCTCAAAATGCAGTAATGTGTCTAGAGCCTCAGATTTACCTAAAAGGGTTATTAATATGTTGATTAAGGTTTTTACAATGTTTATACATGATTTTAAGTGATTTGGAGGTGAAACGTCCAAGAACGTCCGAGACGTTCGAAAGATAGACCTTAGGCATACTTGTGTGTTCTAGTG
Organism: Solanum pennellii; assembly: GCF_001406875.1. NCBI lineage: Eukaryota > Viridiplantae > Streptophyta > Magnoliopsida > Solanales > Solanaceae > Solanum > Solanum pennellii. Next base: position 9,582,083 of record NC_028645.1, read on the forward strand.
TGCCTTGGTATGTTTTACATGTCGTTTTGATCATCAAATTGATAGGTAAGGACCTTAAAATGTTTATGATCATAATTAAGTTCGAAACAACTTGGCACGACTCCCTATGGACAACCCAAATGGTCCTTGAGGAGGACTCAACCGTTGGCTATAAGCTGCCTTGGCAGTGTGCAATCAACGAGTCAATGGATGAGAGATTGTTCATGGATCGGCGCCCCATCGATTGGGGGCATTTATAAATGCTTATAAGTTTTATCTTAGCCCCCAAAAATGTAGTCTCTATCACCATCGACGGACGTGCAGCACGACAGCATCGCTCGCTCGATGGTCCGTTGCCATGCATGTCGATTGAACCTGCAGTCTCTGCATACAACTTGCTGATCACTAAAAGGGTGAATGAGAAACTCACCCGAAGTCCTAAAAAGACCCTAGGAATTTAATTTATCTATTTTTATATATATTAAGTTAGTTAATAACATAAAATCCCATTCCCAATTCATTCATTAAATTTCACTCTTCCCTCTCAAAACAAACTCTCTCTAGAAACCTCCATTGGAGTTGAAGCTCAAGGACATCTTAGGGATTGGATTTGCATGGATTATTCATCATGTTTTCGTAGATTTTTCATTTGATAAGGTATGGTAATCCTTCATCCTTAGTTATCCATTCATCTAAGGAGTTCTTTCAAAAGTTTACAAAGAAGAATTCATGATCAATTGTCCATCTTTCAATCTAGCCATGAGTGCATTCTCAAATTGATTTCAGAATCATGTGTATGATGAATTTATGATTAGCTACTGTTTTATTAATGATCTTCATTCCAATTTCATGAAGCACTGATGATCCTTCTCAATTCTCAATTTAACCTATGATGTGGGTAATGTGATCTTTTTGAGATATTAATAGATTGTGATTTCAATTGAGATAATGTATCTATAACTATTTTATTCTACATGAATTGATTTTGAATTATTGGTAATTGATTAGTGATGATCGAAGCTTGGGGAATTGGTACGATTTCCCTATTTCCTCTACTTTCTATAGAATTGGTAGTTGAATTGGCCTTGAATGGCATTGTGTGGTAAGATCCACTTACGGTGGCAGTGTTTACTTTCTTTCAATATATGTAGGTGTGTATCATGTCTGTTAAGGCAAATTTATGAAATGTGAATGTGTTTTTATAATGATCACACAATGTGAAGTATATGTCTAGTATCCTTTGCTAGTATCATGTTCTAGTTATATTGGTGATGTTTCAAACATATGAATTATTATGCTAGGGTTAGGAGGGTCTATACATGTGACATTGATGAAGTGCTATTGATTAAAGACCCGCTACCTACGTACCCCTACATGAATGTGTTGTCTTAATCATGATTAGTAGTCCTAGATGTAAATGATGAATATGTCTTGTCTCCTATGCTATAATGTGGTGTGTGATCTATAAATGAAAGTATATGGTGATCTTAATAGGGTGAGAGCCTCACACTTGTGTTGATTTACATTATATGATCATGTTGACCAATTTGCACACACACTCATATCTCATTCATAACTATGACTAGGGTAGATTCATGTTTTCTAATGAAAGGATGGTTCTCATATGCACTATTGTCTACTACTATGCTTGTAAAGTCTATTTTCATGAAAGTATGATATTGTATCTTAACTAGGATTACTTGATAGGTGAACTAGTATAGATAATGTTATGAAACTTTGCCTATACATTCCACATGTCTACCTTGATAGAATAGTTCCTAGGGTGATTACTCTATGCACATAAATATGAATGCATGATTAAGCTATGAACATTAAAGTATTTTCTATGATGTCAATTATATGCTATGATGAAGTATGCATATGTTTAGTGTCTAATAGTGGTATGTGAAAAATTTATCATATATGAACATGTACTCAGACATGAAATAATGCATAATGAAGTATATATGATAACCTAGTACATAGAGTGCTTTGAAAGGTTTTCTCAATTGTAATATAAACTAGACTATATTTGAATATTTTATGTCCATATGAAAGGTTTTCTCCCATGATTTAGGTTGATGAAAGGACACTTCTCATCAATAACCAATGAACTAAAAATATGAGGGGATAATACTCCTAAATCCTATTTTATGAAAATATTACTAATAATGGCTTTCAACAATAAAAAATTAGTTTAGCACCGTAGGGAACTTGGCAATGAGAGGTGTTGACCCCTTGGAGGGAGATTCACCTATGGTTTATCATAAGGTGTTGACTCCCCTTGGAGGGATATTCACCTATTGGTCCACATGAGGTGTTGACTTCCCTTGGAGGGAGATTCACCCATGGCTTCTCATGATATGAGGAATCCAATGCTAATAGGCATGTAGAGGGTCCACTACATATCTCTTAGTTCCATATCTATGTTTCCCCATAGCACCTAACAATTAAATCCACCTAGATGCTAAGAATTATTTAATGTTCTACCTTAGCAAGTAGGATACCTTACTTTTGGTGTGAGGAGTTGACACCGAATTCTTTGTTTGGATAACATAATCTTATTGTCAGTTAAGGCTAGGATTTTCCTAAAGTAAAATGGACAATTCAAGTAAAGTAATGAACCCTAACTAGGATAACCTAAGGGAAGTTTTTTTGTGTAGGTGAGGGTATGGGACTTTACCTATGCATTGCACAAGTAGCTCTTGAAGGGTGTTCTAAGAAGGTGTTCTCTCTCTCTCTCTCTCTCTCTCTCTCTCTCTTTCTCTCTCTCTCTCTCTCTCTCTGTATATATATATATATATATATATATATATATATATATAGGTTG
>NC_028645.1:9585398-9610484 GCF_001406875.1 Solanum pennellii
TATATATATATATATATATATATATGTTTGTTATGCACAACTCTATGGCATTGACTTACTTGTATGATAATATGCATGGTATGAGTTCTATTGTGTCCATATGATTAGGTCTTATTATAGATGCATAATGTTGGTTTTATTTACTACATGAGGTCTTGCCTTATATGCATTCCGTTGGTCTTACTTGACATATGATGAAGGTTCTACTTATGTATGTAGTTGACTATAGTTGTAATATTGATGTATGAAGTAAATGGTAAGCTTATGGTCGCTTTGTGAGTTTAGTTAGTATGTGTAAGGTTATGAGGCTTCACATATACATTGCACTAGTAGGGATTATATTGGGATTATGAGTAAGTTCTTATGATGCTTAATGAAATTAAGTCCTAACATGCTGATGTTTACTATTGCCTTACTATGATGATGTTGGAAGTCTTGACTTGCATGTTTTCTTGGAATTAGTCTTATATGAGTTTCATGGATAATGTTGAGTTATATGTGAAGTATATGTTGTCATGATATGCTATGTTTCTAGAAATATGTATATGTGTTTGATGTTGATGAAGTTTATGTGAATGTTCACCTTGGTGACCTTAAGGTGATGCTTGAGTGTGAGTAGTGGAATGAGACACTATTCATGAATTGCACCAAGTGTTACTAGAAGTTTACTTAGGAGTAAAGGAAATAAGGTAAAAGAAAAAATGGTGTTATGAAATGCTAAATGTGCCTAAATAAGTTTTGTGGCTTTATGTGATGTTGTGACTATTGTCTATTCCTATATGAAGTATATTGATGATATTATGTAATTGTACCAATGTATATAATGATTCTGTAGAAAGGCATGTTGCATGATTTGTAAGAAAAATGTTCTCTTTATAAGCATGTTTGCATGGTTGTCATACTTAGTGCATTCTTGTACTAACACCATTCTTCTTCATCCATTTACACAAAGTATAGGTGGTGATTCCTAGAGCATGTCTCTTAAAGCGAAGGGCTTGATAGATGTTTTCCCAAGCTCAAGAAAAAGGGGTCCTTAATATTCAAGGATTGCCTATGTCAAAGTTCTTATTTAATGTATATGCAATAGCTTAGTTATTATTATATGTTTTTAAAGGTTGTGTCCCTATTCTACTCTATTGATGTCGAGTCTAAGATGATAAAAGAGATTTAAGAGTCTATGTATTATGACCTATATTTTGTTTAATATAATGTGATGATATAGCGTATGATGATTTATGAAAAGTTTTATATTTTACGCTAAATTTCATATGACAATGAAATGAATGATCTATGGGCTTATACAAAACCTAGGAGAAGTCAAGTATGCTATGTTACTTCTAGGGGTGCTCTCCCGTCATGACACTTTTGCTGCTCTAGTTCGAAGCATAGAGTGAAGGACGAAAAATACCAATTTGTATCACCCGCCAATTGGATTCATGTCATTACACAAAAAAGAAGAAAGAAGTATCCAAACTTTTTATTACCCAAATTCTCATGATTGACACCCACCCTAACCCTCCAGTGGGAGAACCACTACTACCATCCAACTAAAGCAATTACTATAGAACCAAGGTATTAAGTAACGGAAGCAAGTTAAAATAAAGTAAAACAATGCTGAAAATATGCCTAGAACCTGAAAGTCACTGTATTATAACTCTAAGAATGAAAAATCCAACAACAAGGTATACAACCTCGAAACTAACAAAAACATAACAAATAGGTTGAGTCCAAAAAGAGTGGACTTAAACAAATAGAACTCAAGGCATCCCAAAAGAACTAGCTCACCCTTGAATTTGAAACAATCACAGATCTCATAAGCGAGGTCTGTCAACAGTCGCGTGAAGATGCCCTGTACTCAAAAAAATAAGAGTGAGTGAAGAATCCGCACACAACCACTGTATACTAGTAGGATCACGTGACTACCCTACTAGTTAAATGCTAACAAGCAATTACAACATTAAAACACATCAATATCAACATATTCAATACTATCATAAGAATCAACATCATAATTCAAATGCTTCATCACATAGTTGGTCCTCTCACGAAAACCAAATACAAACTATTAGCATGTCGAAACATGGTAATCCAATCTAATCTTTATGCTGGAACGTGACAACCGATCCCAGTTAGCATGCCGGAACATGGCAATCTGATCCAAGTTAGTGAGCTAGAACGTGGCAGCCGATCCAAATTACACATCAAAATAACACATCAAGATCACCCATTCAAGTAAAGATATCATGTTACTAATATTCACATATCTCAATTCAAAATCTATGATTAATATTGCGACATTCCTATATATAAATGTATCACAACGAAGCAAGCGAGTGTATATCACACAATCATAGAATCACAATCATCACCTACCTTGAATCCAATATTGAATACCGTAAGGCACTTGAATCATTCCTTTTCGTATTATTTCCGCTTGATCTAGGTCTATAACAAATTGATACACGCAAGGATTAACAATAAAAGGTGTAACTATTAGGATTATAACAAACCCAATAACGCTAGACCACGACCAAGATCATAATATCCAAATTAGGGCTTTTTCCACTATAATTTATAGATTAAACTCTTCCACATCGATAATAACCCAAGAAAATTGGTTCTACATATTTAAAATTGGATTCAAAGAGTTAAAACCTCACCTTTAGCCTCAAAATTAGTTTAATATATTAAAACATTTGTCATGTATTGCCTCCTTAGTTCTAAAATTTGATAAATACCAAATAGAGCCGTCTTAGGGTTTAAAAGAGACATTAAAATGTGTCTGACCCGCTCCAGCGGACCCATCCCGCTTAAGCAATGCTGCTCCAGCAGCATAAATCCCGTTATAGCGTCCTCAATGCGGATAATATGTACCCATTTATGAAAACATCAATTTTGGGTGTTCTACTCGTCCAAATTCGATTCCATAAAGTGATAAGGGTTTCCTATCATCTTAGATATCCACTCATATAGTCAAATTTACAATTAGATCTCTTATTCATTACTATAATTTTCCTATACCTTATGAATCCGATTTCTTTCAAATTTTGACTAGGTTGGGTAATTCCAAATTAATTCTAAGGAGTATTCTGGCTCCAATTCTTTCTTCATTGATTTTTCCATAGACAGAATCAAGTCGTTATAGACCTTTAAAAAAGGTAAGAATTCCACTTGAATATAATATTGGGTTGGGTTGGGGGGGGGATAAGAGCCTCGCAAATTTAATGTGTGTAACAACAATTTCACTCAAAGTTTGTATGTGGTATGAACCCTTTTCCTTTTTTCATTGTTGTGATATTCTTCTCTTGTATCCACTCTATAAGACAAAAACATCCAAATCTCATAAATAACTACCCAAATTGTTTGAGATTTATATTGTTTCTTTGTTCCTCAAATATTTGGTGATGTTGTGGCAAAACAAAAAAATACAAAGAATATTCAAACTTTATATAAGTTTTTTTGACAAATGGATGAACCAAAAAATTTTAAATCGAACTACATAATATTGATAACTCTTTTTATCAATAAATATACCAAAAATTTAATATCAAACTACATAATGTTTAACTTTAATGTTTGTGTTTAATTCTTAAACTCTCACCTTGTTGGTGAGGGTTCGATTTCCCAGTTTTGATCCCTCTTCCCCTACACCCAATTTTTTTAAAAAATTATAACGAAATAAACGAAAAAAGTAAAGAGAGTGTGAGAGAGAGAGAATGTAGAGAGAGAGAGAGAGAGAGAGAGAGGAGAAAATTCATCTTAGAACAAAATAATTTAAACGTTTCAAGCTTTTACCGACAATTAATGACAACAACAATTAAAAACGAAGAGATAGTATAAATTGAAGCATAATCAAATAACATCTTTTTTCTTCACTTTTAGCATCATTATAAAATAATTAGAATTAGCTTATTAACTTTGAATTAAATAATTAACTTTATACTTTATTTTCAATTTTAATAAGAAGAAATGAAAGTCACAGGTCAAATTAATTTAAAATTCAACTGGCTACTAAATTTTCGTTTTCATTTTCTTATATTTTTAAGTTATACCTTTCTAATTATCTGTGTAATTTTTTTATGACATACTATAGTTTCACCCTTAGATGTTTATTTTTTAAATTAGTTGAAATTTCGATTGAAGTAATTTGTTTTTTCAGATTTTGAAAAGGTGAAAATTTGACGGCCAATAAGAAACAAATATAGGACACGCAAATTCTAAGTTGAATCAATCTTAAGTATACAGAAATGTATATATATATAAATCCATATCCCCATATAGTAAATTTAAGGTGAGAACAAACATTGAATATTTTTAAAGTATCATACATATTACTACGAAATACACATACAACGCACATGTTCGTAAACTATTTTATTAGAAAATCTAATTAGCGACCCATTAAGCAAATCTATTATGGTTAAGGATCATTTAGGTGTGACTAGAGAGTGTATGGGAGATCTATATTTGACTTACATAAGTGAGTCTTAGAATAGGTCTTATAGAGGGGATTATATGCTAAAAGGTGTGTAAAGTGAAGTTAAGGAACTTCACTGTAACAGTGAAGAAGTTCGTTGTACAGTGAAGTAGTTCAATGTGATGTTTTCCTAAAAATGTGAGTAATTGATTAAATGATCTCTTATGTGTTTCTAAGTTGTAAAATGTTTTTCTTATGATTATAGTATGTTGCTTTAATCAAAATTCACGAAAAGCATGTTATTTACTAAATGTCTCTTTTTCATCGTTTTTGCATTGCTTTCATACTAAATGCATCTAATGTGCTAACCCCCTCTTTTCCATTTTTGATTAAAGTGTAGGGAATTGGAAGTCTTGATGTGCGATGGAGTATGGATATGTTTCTAAGGGTTTAAGATGAAGTATTAATGAGTCCTCATCGATTCGAGGACAATATCCACGTGTTCCTTGATGTCTTAGTCTTTATTTTATGTCATGTATGGGATTAGACCTATGTATTGTATACTTCAATGTTTAGATGGGTCAAGGAGATGTTATAAAGGTTTATTGTTTTGAATGAAAGTCTTCCTCTTGTGTAATTATTACGGAAAGAGTTCTTCATGTGTGAAGAAAGTTTTAAATTCTTACTCATTTTAGTATGTTTATTATGAAAAGAATGATACGAGTGGCTTAGATGAGACTTCTTAAAGTATCAGTTTCCGTGTGGCGACACAAGGACGCTCTAACTTCTAGGGTGTACTTGCGTGTTGTTACAATGTTGGTATAAGAGCATAAGGTTTGGGAGTGTCTTAGTTGTCTCATAACCACATCTTGTAAAGTCTTGTTCATAATGTGAAGCGCGTTACATTATGAATAGGAGGTTATTGGGTTCTAGGAAAAGTTTTACTGCTTTATTCTTCTAATCATGCCTAAGATCTATGTATATGGTGTTTTCCCCTTATTTCGCGTACATGTTGATTCCTTGAGGTTGACTTTATGAAGATTGGGTTGAAGGGGAGAAAAGATGAGATTAGACATGTTAGATGAGGTGTGATAGATGGTGTTTTTGACCTTAAGTTAATTTAATTTAGCTTTAAGGGGTAGTATATTCTGAAAAGAATAGTAAGGTATATTGTTAGAAATGTGAAGGAGTGGTTGTTGATATAGTTTGAAGTTCTTTAAGACCCCACCATAGAAATGAAGGTGATGAGACTTGAAAGAGTAAAGGTGAGTTTCTCCTTGTAAGTGGGATGTATTGGTTAGACCGTTTAGAGTCTTTATTCTTCATGAGATAGACTTGGTGGGAAAGAATTAGTAAGGTTTTATGGTGTCTTGAGGTAGTTCCTTGTAGTAGATGTTATGTTGACATTAGATTGGGTTTCTGCTAAGTGGGGGAGTATGGTGAAAAATATGGTTGTTGGGAGTGAGGACCCTTATCTTTTCTTTATGTGTTTATTGAAGCCTAAAACAAAGAGTTCTTAGTAAATTGTTTGGTGTAGGAGTCTTTTTGTGAAAAAGTGAATTCCAAATGTTCTCTTTATGATATACATGTTTTGGTGGTAGTTTTGTTGAATAAAAAAAATGAGTTTTCATACATGGTATCTTCCTCATGGTTCATGTGCATCTAGTGTAGATAAAAAAAATTTTTCGTGAAGATGGATAGTTAGCATGTCAAAATTATTAAATAATATTGAATTGTTGAGCATTCATAGGGAATTTGTGAATTGTTGCATAGTTAGATTGTAAAACATGTTCATTGTAAAGTCGCCAAGAATTTTGGCTCACTGTAAGGTTTTGTAAAAAAATGTCTGATTCAATATTTGGTCTAAAATTATTTTAATGTTGTTAGAAGTTATTTAAATGAGCATGATAGTGAATATAAAAAGAGTTTCTGTTATTTGGAATGAAGAATGTGAGTTTTATGGCATAATGAGTTGTAGCATATATTCTAGTTCTAGTGTTGTGATTCTCTTGAATATGTGAAATTGAGTTTCTCCTATGCATGGTATTGTCATGAGCTGTTAGGTTGAATCTCTACTCTTGGAAGTGTTCGGAGAATGGCAAAGTGTCATTCGAAGATAAAGGTCATCCCAGTAGGGGAGAATATAACACCTCTCAAATGAAATAGGTGAAGCTAGAGACTAACATGGTTTTGATTATGTTCTAAGGTTCAAAAATTTTCTAAAATGTAACAATGAGGCAGTGTCTAGAGTTTTAGGTAATTTGGAAGTGAAACATCAAGGGACGACCAAGGCGTTCGACGACTAAGTCACCTATGTGCCTAATATGTGGTTATGTGATTAATTGTGTGTCTATTTAGTTAATGAGGTCATTATATGAGTTATTATGGTGTTTATAGGCAGTGTGACAAGTTTCGTGCAGTTTGGAGGTCAAACGCCAAAGAACATCCATGATGTTCGAAGACCTTGCCTTGAACGACTTTGGTTGCCTATGCATGTTTCGTCGAGTTTTATGTATTCATTTTGGATTAAATTGAAGTGGTAGGTCCTAAACACGTATATTAACATATTTGGGTTTGAAACGTCCGGGTACGACTCCACGTAGGGCACACAAAGGGCCCTAGAGAAGGACCCCAACTCAAGACTTAAAGCTGCATGACAGCTTGCATGCAGTGCCAAACGATGACCCAAACAACGGCGAGTAGATGGAACGAAGGCTAGTCGACTTGGGGAGTCGATGGATCCTGCAAGTCTGAAGGTGTATAAGCTGCAGGAGCAACAAAGAAAACCCCATCGATGGGGCGTGGTCTCACCCACAGACCATCGATGCTGCGCGTCGATGATGCAGTAATTTTCTGGCAGTTTTCTTTTAAGGCTTGGGGTTTTGGGGAAATTCACCCCTAATCTTATAAAATAGGAGGACGGTGGTTATAGGTGTGTATGGATATTTTATGAGTATATAAGTCATTAAACTCCCATTTTAACCCTAGCACGTGAATAAAAACTCATTCCTTCCCAAAGTTACTTCGAAAACCTCCATGAGAGCTCAAGGTGAAGATAGATCTTGAAGATGGATCTTCAATGGATTTTATTATTCAATTATAATTGGATTATTCTAATAAGGTATAGGATTTCTTCATCTAAGGCTTGCTATCACCTTAGATACAATTTCAAAGATGATTTTCAAAGATTTCAAAAAGATGAAGAAGTGCAATTTCTACTCTAAGTTATTGGTTCTTGCATGAAAGGTTTTCAAACATTGAGATATGATATTATTGATGTATAATTGATGTTTTCCAATGATATTCTCCATGAATCCTTGACCTTCACAAATCTCTCAGTTTGACTAAAATATGAGTTATGAGATCATGCTTTGATATTAATAAATTCAAGTTTCGATTGTTATAGGCTTATGATTCATGTAAAGATTATTATTGATTTGTATATAGTATGTTTCCATTTTATCAATTGAGTATTGTATATTATTAAATCTATTTAATGTTAAGGTTAATGAATTTATATTGACTTAATGCTTATAAATTCTAGTGTTGTTTTGTATGGGCTATTTATTGATGTAATAATTTTATTGAATTGATATCTAGGTTGTCTCAAATTCATGAATCTATATTTAATTTACCTACTTTCATTGGGTATCATAGTTTTTGTATTGAATTGATGTCCATGGCCCTTCATAAGGGTCTTATGGTACTGAATTGGATGGTTTGACATTGGATTGAAGTGTTGAGGATGGAGTGGTGTTATGTTTGTTTATTCCCTTTATTTTATCTTAATTAGACTTCAATTATGTTGTGATTGATATGGTCCACTTAAGGTGGCGGTGTTATGTGCTTTACTTATGATTGATGTGACCTTGATGGCGTTATTTTAAGTAATATGATGATTATGGCCTTGTCGGCAACTACATGAAGTATTAAGATGATTTTTGTAGTTGATTTATGTTAAGTATGACAATATATATGTATATGTGAAGTAATGTGAAAGTATGTGTTTTTCTATGTATGTTCGGAGATCATGTAGAGTACGACTATGTGCTTATATGTGTACTCTTAGGGTTGATGCATGGTTGTTCGAACTTGACTATATGGGTCTATGATGGTTTTATTGATGATGATATGGTAGTCTATATAATGATAGAAAGATGATAAATGTTATTCCTAAGTTTCTCAAAGAATGGCATGTAATATGTGTTAAAGTGAAGTATATTGTGTCTTGTCTTTATTTACTTGTGTCCCTTACTTGATGCATGTATTAATATGACTATGAGATATCTTGATTTAGGATGCTAAATCCTCTTAGTCTTTTATGTATGAATGACATGAGACCTTTAATGATGTTTAGAGGGTCCTTTATGTGAACCTTAAACCTAGTGGTAAGGTTATGAATGTTGAATTCGAAGCTGTAATGGTATCATTCAAGTAAAGGAATAATAGAGTTTAGGTTGATTTGCTGGAACCACATCATATCAATCCTTAGGAAAGTCATTATGAGCTTCTTGTCGCAATTTTAAGGTATCCCTAGTTGACCTCTTTTGTAGGATAATGTTATTGGGTTATGAAAATGATATGGAACCCCTTTATATGAAACATTAATATATATTAATCCATGATAACAAAGGCTAGCACCGAGTGAGTATGGTAAAGGAATTAGTTCTATTTAAGGGATGAGAATAAAGTACAAAGCACACCCTTCATATTCCTTAACCATATGCCTACATGGGATGTGTCCAAGTTCTAGCCTTGGGAAGTACAACACCCTTATCGGAGTAGGTTAGAACTCCGGATCCCATGCTTTGCTAACATGGTCTATGTCGGTTATTGCCTATTCTAATCGTATGGGATATCTACAAGCATTACATAAGTTTTGTCGAGTTTAGGTGGGGGTATGGGACGCTATATAGACATTACACAATAGGATATGAATGTGTTTGTTGGAGTTCCTAGGTCTTGTCCAAGACCATTACTTGAATGTCTTTATGTGATGAATGAGTCTTAAAATGACCTAATGAATGTAATGACTTCAGATAAGAAAGTATATTAACTGAATAAGTAATTATCTAGAGTAGTTAAGGGTTTTCTAGTGAAGGTGTGAAGGGGGCATTGGAATTATTAATTCTTATCTTACCTAGATAAGTTTTAAGAATGACTTTAGTTAGGGAAGATGGTTGATTATGTAGACATGATCCAATCTTAGGTATTCTGAAGGATAACTTAGGTAATCTTGCAGAGGTCAATCATGGAAGTTATCTTCTTGATTTTTTAAGGAAGTCTTTCGATAGCTCTTGGAAGTATAACGTCATATTATCTATGCATTGATGTATGAAGTGAGAATGATTCTATCTTAGGTAGTATATAGGATCTATTTAGTGTGTGTGTAAGGTATTGTATGGGCGGTCGCTTCACAACTCTCTTAAGTGAACCTTAGAATCACCTTTAGTAGGAGGATCTTATGTTCATGTGATTGATGTATTTGTAAGTGTGTATATCTCATTATGGGTGGTCTTAAGTATCATTCAGGTTTGCCTAGAGAGAGTGTATGGGCGGTCTCTCTTTGTCTTACTTAAGTGAGTCTTAGGATAGCTCTTAGTGAGGGGATTTAATGCTAAAAGCTGTGTAAAGTGAAGCAAAGGAACTTCAGTGTAACAGTGAAGAAGTTCACTACATAGTTAAGTAGTTCAATGTGATGTTTTCCTAAAAATGTGATTAATTGCTTAAATGATTTCTTATGTGTTTCTAAGTTGTTAAATTTTGTTCTTATGATTAAAGTATGATGTTTTAATCGAAATTCACGAAAATCATGTGATTTACTAAATGTCTCTTTTTGATTGTTTTTGCATGGCTTCCATACTTAGTGCATATAATATGCTAACCACCTTGGTTCCCTTTTTTACTATATTGTAGGGAATTGGAAGTCTTGATGTGCCATGGAGGATGGATAGGTATCTAAGGGTTGAAGATGAAGTATTGGTGAGTCCTCATCAATTTGAGTACAATATCCATGTGTTCCTTTACGTCATAGTCTTTATTTTATATTTTGTATGGGCTTAGTCCTAAGTATTGTATACTACAATGTTTAGATGGTTCAAGGAGATGTTGTAAAGGTTCAATGTTTTAAATGAAAGTCTTCGCTTGTGTATTGATTATGGAAAAAGTTCTTCATGTATGAAGAAAATTTTAAATTTTTACTCATTTTAGTATGTTTATTATGAAATGAATGATTCGAGTATTTTAGATGAGACTTCTTGAAGTCTCATTTGCCGTGTGGCGACACAAGGACTCTATAACTTCAAGGGTGTACATGAAGGTTGTTACAAAGTTAGTATCAAAGAATAAAGTTTGGGGGTGTCTTAGTTGTCTCATGAAACACATCTACTTGAGTCTTGTTCATAATTTGAATCGCGCCACATAATGAATAGGAGTCTATTGGGTGCTAGGAAAAGTTTCACTTCTTCATTCATCTAATCGTGCCTAAAATCTTTGTATCTGGTGACATTCCCTTGTTTCCCTTATATGTTTGTCCCTTCAGGGTTTATGAATGTTTGGTTGAGGGAAAGAATATATTAGATGTGACTTGTTAGATGAGGTGTGATAGATGGTGTTTTTGACATAAGGTTGATTTAATTTACCTTTTGAGGGGTAGTGTAGTTGGAATAGAATGGTAATGTATATTTTTATAAATGTGAAGGAGTGGTTGTTGAGATATTTTGAAGTTGTTTAAGACACCACCATAAAAAGGAAGGTGCTTAAATGTGAAAGAGTAAAGGTGAGTTTCTCCTAGTAAGGGGGATGTATTGGTTAAACCTTTTAGAATCTTTAGTCTTCATGAGATAGACTTGGTGGGAAGGTATAAGAATGTTTTATGGTGCATTGAGGAAGTTCCTTGTAGTAGATGTCATGTGGACCTTAGAATGGGTTTCTCCTTAGTGGGGGCGTATGGTTAAGAATATGGTTATTGGGAGTGAGGTACCCTTAACTTTTCTTTATGTGTTTATTTAAACCTAATACAAAGAGTTCTTAGTAACTTGGATGGTGTATGAGTCTTTTGTGAAAAATTGAATTCCTAATGTTCTCCTTATGATATACATGTTTTGGTTGAAGTTTTGTTGAATCAAAAAGAAAATTAGTTTTCATGCATGGTTTATTCCTCATGGGTCATGTGCATCTAGTGTAGATCTTAAATTGTTTCATGAAGATTAATAGTGAGAATTTCTAAATGATTATATGATATTGAATTGTTGTGCATTATAAGGAATTTCTTAAGTGTTGCATGCTTAGATTGTAAAACATGTTCACTATAAAGTTGCCAGTGATTTCTTCTTAACGCAAGGTTTTTTAAAAAAAATGACTAATTCATTGTTTGGTCTAAAATTGTTTTAATGTTGTTAGAACTGATTCAAATGAGCATTTTATTGAATATAAAATGAGTTTTTTTTATTTGGAATAAAGGATGTGAGTTTTATGACATAATGAGTTGTAGAATTTACTCTAGTTTCTTGGTGTGGTGTGCTTCTCTTGAATATGTGAAATTGATGTTTCTACTTGATTGCGCGCTGAATAATGTTTGGAGGTCAAACGTCCAAGAACGTCCATGACATTCGAAAGACTTGCCTTAAAATGACAATGGGTGTCTATGCATGTTTCGTCGAGTTTTACGTGTTCGTTTTGGATGAAATTGATGTGGTAGGTCCTACACTTGTATACAAACATACTTGTGTTGGAAACGTCCGGGTACGACTCCATGTAGGAACCACAAGTTGTCCTAGAGGAGGATCTTGTCACAACCAGAATGTGCCCCCTAGATGTTATGAGGAACCCTCGTTGCGTGACAGGGCGTACTTGACCCTTTCGGGTCTTGTACAAGACCTTTAACTAGCATTCATCACATAAGACATGAGTAGTAGTGCGGAGTTAAAACTTTTACGAATTAATTAATAAAAAGGAAATATTTCATAAATACTTAAGAAATCTCATCGTCACAAGCCAAATATAAGAAACGACATATATTATCTTAGGAACACGACCCTTTACATTGAAAGAAATACATAATAATTCTTTAACTAAGAAACTAAGAAACGGACTATGCCCTCGAATATGTGAGGACATACTTTTTTTGAGAGGAACTTTCCCGAGCTTCATCTTCTAGACTTCAACCTTCAAAATGCTTCCAACCTATACTCATAGTATAGAAAAGTATGGGGTTAGTACAATTAATGTACTAAATATGGCATAGGCAAAAACATGCGAAAAGGGACATTTTAGTAAAATAACATTTCATCCCACTTATGTACAACATTCAAGAATTTAGAAACAAACAACATAAGGAACATCATTTAACACTCAAAGGAGTATTTCCATAATTTTTAAACAAAAGGAACACTTTACAGTAACATCCGAAAAATTCACAGTAACTTCTGAAAACTTCAAAGCGAACTCAAAATTGACATTACAGTGAATTCATAGTGCAAGTCATGTGAACTCTTTTTCCCTAAAAGTTTCCCTAACCCAAGTTATCCTAAGATTCCCTAAACTGAGGCAAGAAGGGACCTCCCCTACACTTCCTTAAAGTCACACCAAAAGGATCTTTAACACAACCAACCATAGGCTTACTTAATAAGAGAAATCAAATCTACACTCTTTGCTAAACAAGTACCAAACATACATTTATATGAACTTCATGCAAATTCCCGCATCCAATAGTACTTATAGGTCACCATAAGTGCAATGTGAGAGTACAATCGCATACTACTACTCCCACTTAGTGCTCCTAATGGATTCCCTTGAATTTGAACACTTTACTATGACTAAATCAAATTTACATCAAACTAAACCAACCATTAAAGTGTACTAAAAAGGCTACAAAGATAGTGAACTTCCAAAGTATTGCAAGTAAGGAATAAGCGTCATTTAATTAGGAGTTTCCCTTCAAAGGTCATCCTAAGTTTCACTAAGATAAGACATGAAGGAAGTATTCACCTATCTCCTTCAATACACATCGATGCAACCCTTAAGACTTCCTCCCTTTCGTCATACTCACACCGAGATAACAAGCACCCACACAGTAGCAATATAATAGAATAACACCCAACAAAATAGCAAAGTTTTCCTTTTCAAAATGCCTACTTAGTGCAATGAGTAGATAGCGTCCCATACTACCACCTACCCTAAGTAGTACTCTCTTTTAGAAGGTTTGGAACCAAGTCTTCCCTTTCGGAAGGTCCTACCTAATGGAATGGATAGATAGCGTTCCATACCACCACCTAACTTAAGTAGCACGTTCTTTTAGAAGACTTAGTTCATTCAATTTACATATGTAGCATCTTCCTTTAGAAGACTTAGTACTTTCATTAATTTTGTGGGAGTTAGCTTAACCAACGTAGACCATGAGAGCTAGACATGGAATCCCGATATTAACCCCTATCAGATGAGGAATCCTCACTTGCCTAGAATGAGGTCATTCTATCAGCTTTTACATGGCTTCCCCAATAGCTACACCTATGCAGGCGCATAGTTAAGGGATAAAGAGATTGCTACCAAGTAACACATTCTCTACTAACGAGGAGTACTCATCTCAAGAAGTACATTGGAAAACACATCTCCACTCACTAAGTGTAATCCAACTCTCATTCATATCCTCTCGGTGCTAGATATAATTCCCCATGAATTCTCAACATTATAAACTCTAGGTTATGGATAACTAGTGAACACCACATCTCAACTCACAAAGGGAATTCATCCTCCAACCTATCTTCGAAAGCTCATTAGGAACAGTGAGGTTGCTACTAAACACTTCATCTGAACTCATGAAGAATGTTCACCTCCAACTCCCCTTCTTGACTTTTCTTAGCTTCATTCACTCATCCAAGTGTGAGTGTGAGTGTACATGTGAGCACGACTTGCACATAAGCATCATTTCATTTACATTTAAATCCTATACATGCTTAGACCTTCATTCATCACATCACACACCTTACATAGTTCATATAATCATATAAGTTCTTTAGACATAACCCTTAACATACTTCATACCAAGCTTCATAAACAATTAGAAAGAATAAGTTCATTTTAGAATACACTCTAACATACTTCACATAATATCTTCATAAGACAGGTTTAACAAGAGTAACCTTATAATCATCCTACTAAGCCTAACAAGAATTCATGTCCTCATTCAAAATAAGGAAGTAACTTCAGATTCATAAAATTCAAATAAACACAGCCACCAAGAAGGTGGACCATACAACTCAGGAGCATTTCAAAATTGAAAATAAACAACATAAAAAACTTACCCTTTATTTCAAGATTTCATCACCAATAAGCTTTTTATCAATATTTCACCATAATAAGGCCCTTTGGGAAGTAGCTAAACAACAATAACAACAATAAGAAACCAAAGCCCAAAGACTACCATTTCATGCTCATTTAACCCATTTCTTAAGGTAACATTAGATGAAAAGCTTTAACATGATTTGATTGAAGTTTTAACCTTAAAATAATCAACTAAAATTACAAATACCATTATTAATTCATTAGAAATGTGTTCATGCTAGACCTATATTTGGAGTTTAAGATATTAGACTAGGGTTGAGAACCCATTTTGAAAATTAATTAGAAGGGACTCCTTGAATGGAAGAGATTTAAAGGATGGATACCATACCTCAAATTGAATAAATACCAAAGATTTTTGATGGAGAAACGACCCTCAACAGCCCTCCTAGAATTTTTTGACTTCTAGCTTCCATGATGACTTGAGAGAGTCTTCTAAGTGAGAGGGGTTTTGGGTTTTAGGCAGAGGGGTCTAAAATGATGCCTTAGGGTTTAGAAAACTTTAATATACATAATTAACACTAAAACTAAAGTCCTAGGGTCATAAAAGAATTGGGGTGAATTTACCAAACACCCCAAGCCAAGGCAGTCCACTTTACAGCTTTTTAGGCAGTTTCACCAACAGACCAACCAACCGACCGTTTGTCAAGAGACGGGCCATTGGTGAGGTCTCGTTGGTTGAGACTTAGCTCCATTTGGATACTTAACAATCCCATCTTTCAGGGACAATCGACGCCTTAGGTCGAAGGGCCGTAGGTGGACCAACGGACAGTCCTTAGGGTCATCGTTTTGTCACTGCTTTGGCAGCTTGGTCCAAGTCTTTGGCCCTTCATCTAGGGCCTCTTGTGGATCCTATGTGGTCTTTCCCGTACGTTAAACCCCTAAACTCAGTTTTATAGGTCTAGGAACACCTCACATCAGTTTCAATAAAAAACAACACGTAAAACTCACTCAAACACAAAAATATGCAAGAACACTTTTAAGGCACGCCTTCCGAACGTCCTTGGACGTTTGACCTCCATACATAACCGAACGTCACACACTTCCTAAGAACACTAAAATAACTCATTTTTTAAAAATATGAACTCAATAAACTCGCGAGGCTCTAGATCACCTTAGTTCATTTTGGGGCGTTACATTCTCCCCCACTTAGAATAACATGCGTCCTCGAATAACACTAAAACTTCAAGAACAACAAGGAGTCACTTAGCATCACATAACACATTAAAATCATGGTCAAAACACTCAAAATCAAAGCATCAATTATCAATGAGGATCATTTCACACTTTCAAACACTTAGCAACATAGGCAACTCTTTCAAACTTCAAAAATTTCAAATATCACCCTTAACCTTCTCCTATGGAGGAACTTCCTTCTCCAACCTTAAACATGCTCGTTTTCAATACTATTGCACATATTGAAACTTCAAATCAAGACAAACAATTTTTTTTTTCAAAAATCAAAAATTTCACAGTGAGGTTCATTAAGCTCAATGTTAAGCATACCAATTTTTTTCAAAAAGTCATTCCTTAAGAAATTCATCAAGATGACATGATCATATGAATTATAAAGTCATATAAACTCATCTTATAACACCTTGAAACCATAATTCATGAAAAATGCAATTTTCTCAAAATTTTAACTTCATTACAGTGAATTCAAAACATCACAATGTCACATGCTTAAGAATTTCAATAATGCACCTTTCAAGAAACATTAACAAGATGTAATGACTCTATGAGGGACAAGACCACACTAACTTAATCCAAAGAGACTAAGTAAGTTTCACTAAGTGCAATGTGTGAGTAGCATCCCATACTACCACTCCCACTTAGTAACCCTTTAGGATTTTCTTGAACTAAGTACTTTACACGCCATTTTACTCAACATTCATTCTCCGCCACTTACGGTAAAGACATATTCAAGGCCTCATACTTCAAAGCACCATTATGCCTATCACAAGGTAGGAACTAATACTACCTTCAACTCATGCAAATCATATTAAACATCAACCTTAGAAGTTAAGCATAGCACTTCACTTTTTGGATTCAAGCCTAAAGAAACTCTCTTAGACATCACTTCATTCAACCCTTGGGCATCACTTAACACAATTCATGGAACAAAACTTCCTCACTAAATATTCATTCCACATTTCCATCTTAGTAAAATCCTACACTACAACATACACCAAAACAAAAGAATGACTACTTAAACATTAACCACACAAGAGGGTTGCCCTCTACCCCTACAAAATCTCTACATTCTTAAAACATTCATCAAATTCACACCTTAAAGCATATATACCATCTTTGAACATAATCACAAGATAACTCATTTATTATCCAAAGCAGTTTATTCAATCATTATAACTCTTACTATGCTTAGAGCTAAATCACCATAATGTTTCTCATCACAACACTGCCAACCTCATAATTCACACCTATCCATAAATGGCATCACATCCCAAATTTTAAAACTTACATTCACATTCACTCCTTTAGCCACAAAAATCATCATAACATCGAAACTCACCTTTTCTCTTAGAGTATGAAGAAAGTGAAACTCTATCGTCCTCTAGCCTCTTGTCCATGGATGTGTCGCGACTCACACCAATGACCAAGATATTATTAGACGTGGCTTGTGAGACTTTTAGAACTTAAACTATTTCCCAAAATTATATGCTCTGATACAAAGTCTGTTACGACCCAAAAGTAACCCCTAGAAGTTAGGAGGAACCCTCGTTTCGTGACCGTGCACACTTGACCCTTTGGGGTCTTGTACAAGACCTTTAACTAGCATTCGTTACATAAGGCATGAATAGTAGTGCAAAATTAAAACTTTTTACGAATAAATTGATAAAAAGGAAATATTTCATAAATACTTAAGAAACCTCATCGTCACAAGACAAACATAATACACAACATATAACATCTTAGGGACACGACCCTTTAGATTAAAAGAAATACATAATAATTCTTTAACTATGAAACTAAGAAATGAACTATGCCCTCGAATATGTGAGGACATACTTTTTTTCAGAGGAACTTTCTCAAACTTCACCTTCTAGACTTCAACCTTCAAAATGCTTCCAACTTATAGGCTAGTCTTCAATGGTGAGTTCAAGTAGAGAGAGAAAGAAGAGAGAAGGAAGAGAGTTTGTATTTGAGAATTTTCTTATATTAATCAGGGTTAGGCGTATTCATATTGGGTCTTAAATAAACTTAATTAGACTCCCTTAACCCCTTATTAAACCACATAACCCCCTAACTAATTAAATTATACCAACTTTAATTAAGCAAAAAGCTCGACCTTCACAGACGAGACCCCAAACGATGGGCCTTCTATGAGTCTCCAGACCCTTCCCCTCTCGTTCTACACTTTGTCGATGAGTTCAGAGACTGTGCAGGTGAGGGGCTTCCACATCAGGGCTAAATATGGGATAACGGTGGAATCAATTCCCCGTTTGTCCACACACGGCCTGTCTCTTGCGACGTCGATGCACATTGTCAGACAGTGTTGCTTCAAATGCTAGGGTCCTCCTCAAGGGCCCTTGGTTGGTCCTTAGGGTGTTGTAGCCAGACATTTCGACCATGAAATCACTCCAACACCTATTTACTACATTTTTTTTTTATCAATTTTCGTACATTTCCGACTCCTAAAGTTAGTCAAATATGCTAAGGCACGCTAATTTCCCTTTGGACAAATTTCACGGACGTCATGGATGTTCTTGGATGTTTTGGTTCTTAAACTTTTGAAATGACCTATATTCATTTCTAATGGACTTTAAAATAGTACTTAGACCTTATGAAACCTACGTTAGGCTTTACGACACATCTCGAATTATCATGGTGTTTTACTTTGTTTTCAATTTTGAGAGAGGTGAGGGATGAATTAATATAAGTAAATATAATTGTTTTGGGCTTTATATAAGTTGAAAAAAAAATATTTTTGGGGTTTCCTAGGGTTCTAAGGACAAGAAAATTACCTTATTTAGAACTTTCCCGCACCCAAAATGGAACTTCATTGCGTTATTTGTGAGATAAACATAAAGATTTACTTCAAACTCATAACGACAAACACTTTTTGGCATGTGAAAGAAGATTAATAAACCCTTGATATGATAGGTTACAATTCACCTAAGTCTTCATATTCTAAGAGATATGGTTGTTTGTTGATCCTAGAAAATTTTTATATGGAAACTTAACGAATTAGAAAACTTCAAACTCAAATTTGTGTTCAATAATATTTATTACCTTCGATAATTTCATAATATCGTCCCACACTAAATAATTTTCTTTAACACCTATGAACTGTAATACTCCAAAAGTCTAAATCCTAATCTAGAGCTTAATTTTAGAGTCTAAGGGTTGTAACCATGTTTTCACGTAAAATATAATGTAAATAACTCAGTTAGGAAGTATTAGAGTCAAAACGTCAAGGAACGTCCATGACGTCTGGAAACTATTGCAAAAGGTGTTAGTGTGTCTTAGCCTATTTGATGGGGTTATAAGAGTCGAAAATTGATGAAGTTTGGTGAAAAGGTGTATATCACATATTAAAGTTGGTCAAAGTTTGAAAAAAATGGGTACGACTCCCCAAGGACTAATGAAAGGGTCCTTGAGGAGGACCCTTGCGTGTTGGCTAAACTGATGTTATGGACAGTGTCTACCAACGAGGGACAATGAGGAGCGTGGTCCAATCGATTGGGCGTCGATGTCCACCGTCGTTGGAAACTTAGGTATTTTGGTTAAACGTCCATTTGGACAAATCTCTTACCCATCGACGGATGTGCAGGACGATGGGGGACAAGGATGTAGGTTGACCTACGGACCGTCGATCGAGTTCTTGTAGGTCTTGCCATTGTTTTACTGTTAAGTATTGAGTTGTTTCATTTAATTAATTAGGTGGTTATTTAATTGATAAGGGGTTAGGGGAGGTTTAAATATGTTAGTTAATGAATTATATAAAGCCCAAACCTAATTAACTGACCCAACTCTCATAATTCCCAAAATCCAATTGTTCTTCCTTCTCTCTAATTTTCCTCTCCCAAATAAACTTCATAGAATAGAAAAGTCAAAGAGGGTTATAGGGCAGGAAGAAAACTACTTTTCTCCATTAATATAAACAATTTAAAAGGTATGGGATCCTTTCACCTTTGGGATTCCTTTCCCCAAATGGTTCCTTAAAAAGTGGTTTTCAAAAAGATGACTTCATATGAGTTTCTTTCTACTATGAATTTGACCTTCTAAATTGTATTGTGTATGGTTTCTTTGGATTACTATGATTAGATTATGATGTATTCTGATCCAATTATTCTAGTTCTTGATGTATTGACCTAGTTTGTTGAAGATGACTTTTTCCCCTTTAACCTTAGGTTATGAACTAGTGATGAATTGATGTGTAGTGATTCAGTTGACTTCATTATTGTATTAATTACTACTATGTGATTATATTACACCCATTTTTGGGTTGAATTGACTTGGTTAATTGTAAGACTATGATGATGTCTTGTGAAGGAGATTGGAGCAGGTCTTGTGATCTCAAAGCTTTACTTCAATTATGATTACTTGTGTTTACTGATGAAGTTATATTGCAGTATACCATATGATGAAATTTATTAGGGTTTGTATGATGTTGAATTAAAATGTATTGATTATGTGATTGTGAGATCATGCTTAAGATGTAATTATATAAGGTTGGTGATGAAGTACCTACCTTACTATGATATAATGATGTTAATATGCTAATCTCACATATGAGGTTGTAATGAAAGGTGTTCTCATACAATTCCTATTGAGCTATGACTATGAATATATAAGGGGTAGACCCTATGACCTAAACTATAAAGAAAGACATTTCCAAAAGGACTCTAGCTTGACCGAGTGTACTCGTAGTGAGGAATATCCCTTCACACATAGGGAAGGTAGGTTTACTATTGTCTTCATGAGATTGGACACTACAATGCATGTAGCATAAAGATTTTCCCAACTACATCTCCCAGTTCTTGAAATATGTATCCCCGATAGAAATACTAGCTAGTGAATCCACGTAGATGATATATTCATGTTTTGGTACTACCTTGGTAAATAGTCCACCTTCTTTCGGCGTAGGGTTCCATGACACCGGATTCCACATTAGCTCATGTGGTCTATTTCTGTTAAGGCAAGATGTTCCCGAAAGTAAAATTAGGTAATAAATTTGACTCTAACTAGGATGACTTGAGGCGTTTGACTTAGTCTAGGTAGGGGTATAGGACTATACCTATACATTTAACTAGTTGACCTTGAGGGAAGTCTTAGGAGGACATTCTGAATGTACATGTTGACTTTATATGTTGATGGTACTATATGATGTTGGTTTCATGTATGAACATGCTATTGGTGTATATTGATAAAGTATGATGATGACTACTCTCAATGCCATATAATGTGATGTTAGGAATTGCTTGTGATTTATTTTTTGGTTTTGTTTATTGGGTATGGTTATAGGGCTTTACTTAGTCATTTCACTAGTGGATTTAATGGGGATTTATGAGTAATGGCCTTGCTTGGATTATGATGTGATGAACTCTTATGGATGATTTGTTGTTGTAACATGATGTAGGAGTTAAATTTCTGATATGAACATGTTGACTTTGCTTAACTTGAGTAGGGTGGTCTTGTGTTGAATATGCTATTATCTTAATGAATAGGTGACTATTGTCTTAGATGTGCTATTGATATGTGTATAACGCTTTTCAAAGTAACTTGGCATGGTTTTGAACAATTTTCCTTTTTTAACATTATTTTATATGTTGTGTGTGCATATTATTCCATACTTACTACAAGTAATGTGCTAACCCGATTTCTCCTTTTTCCCCAACATTTTAGGTTCCGTCGCTGAAGGGTTCGTGACCACTTTAAAGGAAGGGTTGGATCATTTCTCCAAGTCATGGATAAGGATTTGGGGGATGGAAAGGTAAAAATTCACTATCAAATTGTTGTTGAAAATTAAGGTATGGAATCTACTTCACCTTTGAGACTCTTTCCTCAAAGGGTTCCTTCATAATGAATTTCAAAAGTTGAGTATTCTTATGGGTTTCATCCAATTACAGAACTGATGTTATGAATCGTGTTTTTGATGATTTATTTAGGTTATATTGAATAGATTAACATGTAATTTAAATTTTTTATGGTAATTGTTTATTGTTTGGTTTAAATTGAAGAACATGATCCTCAATCCCTAACCCTAGATTGTGATCTTGAACTATATTGTATTGTAATCATTCAATTGACTTGGTTATTGATTAGATTACTATCCTATGGTACTATTATGAATAAATTAAGATGAATAATAGGCCTATAATGCTAGTTTCTTGATATGTGATTTAGGTTATGAAGAATATTGTAAAATTAGCCTATGTATCTTTTCTTAAGCTATGATCTAGTGTTGAATTGTGTTATAGAGATGCAATTGGCCTTGTTATCTTATTGTTTATCATTGTGTGATGATGTTAATCCCATAGTTGGGTTGAATTATGGGTTGATGGAAATACCTTGATGATGTACTATGAGGAAGACTTGGTAAATCTTAAAATCTCTATCTTTACTTCCTATTGTAATTAATTGTTGTTAAGTCGTGATGTTACATTGGAGTATACCTTATACTAGGATTATAGGATGGTATGATGTTGAATTGAAATATTTTTACTATGTTGTGAGGTTGATTAAGGTTTATGTGATATAAGGATGGTGAAAACTATCAATGTGCTTTCATATGCTATGAAATGTTAATGTGTTAACCTAACTTATATGAATTGTGATGAAAGGACTTATACTCATACAATTCTTATTGAGTTATTGATGATGATTATTATGCAACGGATAGACCCTATTACCTAAACTAAGCCATGATTGATAATTAAAGGCTTATAGATATTTCAAAAAGGGCCTCTAGCTTAGCTCCGAGATAACTAGATTCAGGAGTGTCCTTTCCACATCGGGAAGGGAGGAACACTTCATTACTCTTGAGATTGGAGTGTATAATTCATGGCGCATAAAGAGGGTCCCAACTATATCTCCTAGTTCTTGAACTATATTGCCCCCAAAGGAATACTAGCTAGTGGATCCACGTAGTTGCTATGTTTCATGTTTTGCTACTACCTTGGCAAGTAGTTTGCCTTCTTTCGGTGTAGGGTTTTATGAAACTGCATTCCACATTAGCTCATGTGGTCTATGTCGGTTAGGAAAAGATGTTCCCAAAAGGTAAAATGAATTAAAAGACTTGAACTCTAACATGGATAACCTAAGAGGTCTAGATTAGTCTAGGTAGTTGTATGGGCTTCTACCTAAATATTGCACTAGTTAGACTTTAGGGGAGTCTTCGGAGGAGGTTCTTACATATGTTTATGCTATGATGATATATTATATATATATATGATGACTTTGGAACATTGTTGATACTATATGTTGATTAGTTCACTTATGAGTATGCCTTGGGTTATAATGTTAATATGTGATGAAATGCAAACCTAAATGTTATGTTATGTAAAGTTGGACATCGGTCATAGTTTCTTGTTGAGGATACTTGATTAAGTAAGGTTATGAGGCTTTGCCTGGTTATTGAACTTGTTAACTTCATAAGGGTTCATGAGTAGTTGTCTTGCGTATTATGATATGATTGACCCTTATTCATTCTTGTGATGTTATCCTTGATGATAGGGTTGTAGTAAATCAAGTTTTCAAGCATTTTGGAAAACGTATTACTTGTTGAGTTAGTAAGCATGTTTGATTGATTGACATGACTTGCTTGGCTTTGCATTCGGTTCCTAAAGGGTTAAATGACATGTTTTGACTAAAAGTCCCTTTTTAGCATATGTTGCCTGTATATGTGCATAAGGTCTCATATTTGTACATGGGGAGTACTAACCCCATTTTTTCCCCTTTTTCCAAACATTTTAGGTTCCGTCCTTTGAAGTGTTTGGAAGGCGATATTGTTGAAGGCTTGGACTCTTCATTTCATCCAAGTGTGTTACGTCCTCATGTCCGAGGGCAATGCCACTATCTACCTTACGGACTTGTTATGATCTTAAAGACTCTTTTATTTCTTTCCTTTTCAATTGAATACTATAATTTTATATGACCTATATGTTATATTGTTAGATTGATATAAGGTGTATGCCCATATTGTGATAATCGTTAGATGGTATAACATATGACAATATTTTATATTTTATATATATGTATGTGCAATAAAATTAGAAGGCAATGTAACCTTCCTATACGAAGGGTCTATGTTTACTCGATACGACTATATATTATGTGTATGTAGAGGTATATGTAAACCGCCAAGTAGTTATAATGAATGTTTTAAATTTTTCCGCATTTTCAACCTATGAATGTAATGACATGAGACTAAGAGGCTAGTCTTAGTCCTTGTAAAGGACGACTAAGCCGGTTACATCTAGGGAGTAAACCCGGACGTGACACAAAAATTATAGGAAAATCAAAGCATAACTCTTCAAAAAAATATTCTTACAAATACTTTTCCAGATTCTTCTTAAATCAAAGTTCGATCAACTCTATTTCAAAATTCTTCTTCAAGATAAGTTCTTCTCCAAAGATTCAAATCTTTCCAATTTAAATTTTTTCTTATTAATATAAATCTTAACCCTTTCCCATCTAATTGTCAAAAAACTACTTCAAGATTTTTATGGATTTTAATTTATGGATTAATAAATCATGATTTTCTGACATGTATGAATTTTAATTTATGGAGTTACTATATGATGACTTATGATTGAATTATTAACTTAATTGTTTTTTTCCAAGAATGATAATATGTTTATGAATATGATTATTTTGTTTGAATTTTTATTTTGTCACGACCCAAAACCGAGCCGCGACTGGCACCCACATTTACCCTCCTATGTGAGCGAACCAACCAATCTAAACCATAACATTTCAATTTAATATCAACATAAAGCAATGCGGAAGACTTAAACTCATTCATAAAAGACAATTCAATAACTTCTAAAATTCAACATCTATTATTTACCAAAATCTGGAAGTCATCACCACAAGAACATCTATGATCAAATTACTAAACTAAGAGTATTCTAAGAAGCTAAAAAAAATAAAATCTAGTCTATGCCGAAACTTCAAGGCATCAAGACATGAGGAAGGAGATCCAGTCCAAGCTAGAAGCATTAGCTCACCCTGAAGATCCGGTGTGACGAAGACTGGCTAGAATTACTGTTGAGTCGAAGATGACGGCACGTTTGCTGCATTCCACAATATACAAGAAGAAAACATAAAAGTAGGGGGTCAGTACAACCACAAGTACTGAGTAG
>NC_028645.1:9612958-9624959 GCF_001406875.1 Solanum pennellii
CCAAGTTCAGAGAGTCGATTTCAGTACCCAAATTTCAGAAGTCTAAGTCTTTTGGAACGAGACCCCCTCGACGGCCCGTCGTATCCATGACGGTTCGTCGTGGGTTCCGTCGACTCACACAGTTTTTCCAGAAATAAAATCTGCTGCTCAAAACGACTAAACAGGTCGTTACATATTTAGCCATGGGAGGATATTGTGATGAAGGATCTCCACTTAGTAGAGGTTGGGTCACTAGCAGCAATATATTTGTCCTTAGTGATGTGCCGCTTTTAGAATTTGTCTTAATTGACATAGCTAATTGATCAACCTAATCTAAGAGTTTATGGTTTTACCTTGGTAAGATTGACATCTTTTTTTGGTGTTGGAGTAAGACACCACATTTCATGTTATAGCACACATGGTCTATGTCATTTAATGGTAAATATCCCACAAAAGAATAATATTTTATTCAATGTCTTTTATGACTTCCAAATCAAGTATAATATAAGCTTACGGTATGATTTTCGGAATATTGATACGACTATACATTAAATTATTTGAGTTTTTTATTCATTCTAGCATCTCAAATTCATCATTTACATCTTTACGAATTATCATGCATATATCTCACACTTAGAGCATTCAAACTATTGATACACATACCTCTTTTCTAAAAAAAATTTAAGTGATGTAGAATTTGGTTCTTACTAACAGGATTATAGTTAGTTATATCATATCTTCCAGTTATAAGGTGATGAGTTATCTTATTTTAGTCGAGGCTTGATAGACAGTTATTTAGAATTAGTGTATTCACTCTACTTGACATATGTCTCATTTCACATTACAAATATTGTATACACAAGTTTGGTCAAATATATATCGAACCGCTATTCAGTAATTTATTCTTCACTCAGACATTTGAAATTCTTTTACATGTTCATTGTAGTTTATTATGAATGTGTCTCTATTAAGAGTTATGGGGTAACTTGTGACTCTAAGCATTGTCTATCTACTAGGGTTAGTCTTGGGTCGTAATAAACTTTGTAATCACGTAACCTGCCTTATCTGTGATGTCCTGTCTAGAAGCTTCTTGGGTAATGGTACGGACACATGTGTAATTTTCTTCATGAGACTACATGGTATTTTGGAAATTTTTCCCTTGCTTCATATTCTAGATTATGTAATACAGATGTTCCTTAAGAAATGTAAACAAACGCGTGTGTTTCATTAATTTCACTTACTATGCCTTTCTTTGTGGTGGTAGCAATAGTAAAGCTCAAGTCTTTCTTGATGAGTTACTCTTAGATAAAATAATCATGAAATAAAGAGATTGCATAACATTTTTTTAATAGAATTTATCGTATGATTAACCTTATTTTAACAATAAGAATGCCTTCTTATTCATATGCGCTGTGAATAGTGCTAAAATATTTTATGGTCACAACCCTTTTTGAAACCTTTCCATAGATGATATCTTTAAACGAACAATATGTTTTAGAATGCTTGGGGTAGTGTTGTCACTCGAAAGATCGTGTCATTAGGAGTTATAAATTATAGAAATTTCAAGAGTTAGATAGAAGTATACTAACCTAATATCAGTGGGGATAGTAATTGAGTAAAGTATGTAGTTGCTATTATGCCGTCATTTTTTAGTCATGTGGTAGCATTTCCTTGTGTGTTTACTAATACGTAAAGAGTGTGTAGATCTTATGTTACTATCAAAAATAGAGTTATAGTATTCCATTGTTTTATGATTGATCAAGTATAGGTAGTGAGTGGATGGTAACATGTCGAATAGTTTATGCTTATAGGCTTGGAATGTATGTTTATATGCAACTAGATAATATAGATTCTCCATATATAAGATATTAAGTTGTGGAAAAATATTTAGGTAGGATGAATATAAGACTTAAGGAAAGATATGTCTACCAAAGATAGGATAGTATATCGTCGCGTCATAATCTAAGCTTATAATTTTTTATGTGCTTTTAGTCTGAGTCTGTACACTTAGGTAAAGTGAATGAAGAGTAATTTAGAGATTATGAAATTGGTTCAGAGACATAAAATGACGACTTTAGACTTAAGGGGGATATAATAAGGTGATGTGTTCTGGGAGAGTTATGATGCTTCCTGCTCTAGCTTATTCATCACATTTTAAGTGTTATGCCACTGTTTCTATCTTTAATATCAACAGTATACCTATGAACTATGTTCATGCACTTCACAAAGATTCATTACTATGTTAAATTCTTATAACATGAAGCAAATAATTTATCATTGAAATCTTACTTCATGAAATCAAGAACTTCCAATTCTATGATATCTAAATTATGACATAGATGTGAAAATGTTTCAAAGTGAATTCAATCGCACGAACTCATGATATATTGTTAATGGATAGTGAAATCACCATATGTAAAGCATATTTACACATCACATTTCATAAGTTATTCGTTCTTATGATCTTTTCAATCAAATTTTTTTAGAAATTCTTTTTTGGTTTTGATAACAATGTCGATGGTATATTAGTATTATTTTATATAAGAGTTTAGATTACCGTTATTGTGAAGATCGTTTTATGCTTATTTAATATGAATAAGGTTAGAAGTGTGGAGAGTACCAAAATGATTCTTTGTTTATTTTTTGTGTATCTTTATAGTATGGCATAAAACATTTATTGCTCAATATGATAAGAAGGTATGAAATTACTACATTAATTCGTTACCTCGAATTCCTTAAAGTTATTATAGTCCTAGACTTGAATGTGGAGTTGATAACATGGAGTTGCTACATGAGTAGGCTTTAATATGCTGTTGATAACATAGACTGGTTATAGTACTTATCACGCCCGAAGGTTACCCCTGCACACGGATAGAGAACCAAGGATCAAGAGTGACCCCAAGCTAACCCTTAGCTGACATATAATAAGCATACAAAATAAATTGAAGGAGAAATAATTTACGGAAAATAATTTATCATGTAAAATTAAATGATGGGGAATACCCAAACCTATTTTAAAATATAAAACTTAGAGTTGAACAACAAATTAAAAGTGAAGATCAAATACTAAGTTGAAACTAACTATGTTTGAAATAAACCTCTAACTTACTAGAGATGTCGGGACATGCCCCTATCTAACTTTAGCGAATATTGAAAATTAAATGGAAAGACTACTAGAGAAACATGTATATTGTCTTTGAAGAATAAGGACTAACCAATTATGGTATTCATTTGAGATCGAGAACTAAACTATGTTTCAGTTATCACAAGAAGACATAGCACAGAGTATGCTTCAGTACTTTAAAGGTACTAAGCACGCAAGATAGAGTGTAGACAAAAAATAAGCATAACTAAACAAATTATATAACCAATAAATGATATGATATGAGCTTGATGATATACTTATCATGACCCTCCAAAATATCTAGGATAAACTAGAGCCTCACATATGCCGTAACAGTTTATAACTTTTTTATAAAATAAGAAACAACTTTTAATAGATGGTTTGAAGAGGTTTGAGGTCAAACGTCAAAGGATAACCAAGACGTCTGGAAAATACTCTTTTGTCTTTTTTTTGGACTCCAAAATAATAGAGGTTACCCTAGTTAAGGGTCAAATCATTCAGGTACAACTCCCCAAGGACCACACTAAGGGTCCTTGAAGAGGACCCAAAGCCTTGGCAAAGAAGCTTCAAAGGCAGCATGCAGAAAAAGAATGTGGAGTTCAGTTCGTGTCACGCTCCTGACACTCTACATGCGTCCATGTCGCAAAACTGTCACGAGGTTCACTTCCTTAAATATTTCGTGAGGCAAAAATTTGGAGCTGCCTCTGCGATGTGCAACCATGTCCAAGATTCAGTTGTGTCATCTTAAAGTAAAGTTGGACATGTCTAAAAGTCCAAATAAGTATGGGGTATTTTGGGAAGTTTGGGAGTCGGTTAATAACGATTTTAAGTCATATTTAACCCCTTTCGAAAGTAACAACACCAATACTCATTGAGAAATCCAAAATCCAAAACTCTCTTCTCTTACAAATTCTCTCAATACTCCATTGGAAGCAAAATTCAAGCTCAAGCTAAATATGGATTTTGAAATGCTTTCTTCTAAAAATATGTGGACTTTCATTATATTAAAGTATGGTAACCCTTTATCCTTAGTTAATGTCACGACCCAAAACGAGCCGCGAGTGGCACCCACACTTATCTTACTAGGTGAGCGAACAAACGATCTAAACCTCAATGTTTACCAATATATAAATCTTGAATAGTAAATAAAATGCGGAAGATCCAAACTCATTAACGAAATCAATTAAATAATTTCTAAAATATAATCCTTATCATCCCCAAAATCTTGAAGTCATCACATCAAGAACATCTATCCTCAAATTTCTAAGTCTAAGAGTAATTAAGAACTAAAATAAGTAAAACGATAGTCCATGTCCGAGCTTCAAGGACATCAAGACGTGAATGAGAGAATCCAGTCCGAGCTAGGAACAATAGTTCACCCTGAAATCTGACGTGCTGAAGACTGGCTAGAGTTGCGGACGAGTCGAAGTCAACGGTGCACTTGCTGCACTCCACAAAACAACAAGAAGAACATATAAGTAGGGGCCAGTACAAGTACTGAGTAGGTATCATCGACCAACTCAAAATAGAAAGCAATGTATATGGAATAATAATGCAAAACCGACCACAATACTCAGCAGTTGAAAATCAACAAGTACAAAAACCATTAACAACAACCTCAAGCACATCTATGAGGACTCAATCCTCCACACCATACTCATTTGGGAATTAGATTCTTTGAAATTGAGTATATTAACATAATTCGAGATTACTTCTCTTTATTCTTATCGTGTCGGAACGTGACACTCCGATCCCCTTATGCTACGTGTTGGAACATGACACTCCGATCCATTATTCCTATGTGTCGGAACGTGACACTCCGATCCATTATTCCTACGTGTCGGAACGTGACACTCCGATCCATTATTCCTATGTGTCGGAACGTGACACTCCGATCCGTTGTTCCTACGTGTCGGAACGTGACACTCCGATCCATCTATCTCATTATTTCAGTTCATCAAGCTTTCTTTATGTCAAGCATCATCTTAATAGAGAGGATTTAAGATTAAGGATTCAACAATCTCATCATTCTAACCACCACAATTATACGATAACAACATACAATCACACAATCATGTATATAGAAGACTTTACATTACCACCCAATACATATCAATCGCTATTAAGAGTTTACTATCACATAGCATAAACCATAACCTACCTCCACCGAAGAATCGTGATCAAGCAAGCTATCTCCCCAATGCCTTTTGCTTTCCTCTTCGTTCTTCCTCTCTCGCTCGTTCTCCCTCTCTGTCTTTTTCTTTTTCTTCTCTAGATTCTTTTCTTTTACCCTAATTATCATATAATTCATTATGATAAAAGTAACCCATTATTTATTCCAAGGTTATCTCCTTTAACCCTCCAAGTAAATAAATTATTAAACTTACCCCACTAATTTCATAAGGTTTGTCATGAATAGTCCAAAACACCCCTTTAAAACTTTTAGCAGAAATCCGACCCAGTTAGGTTACGCAACCTGTGACGGTCCGTCGTGTCTATGACGGTCCGTCCTGCAGGTCCGTCACAAAGTTCAGAGAGTCAAATTCTGTAAAGGGTTTGTGACGGTCCGTCGTACCTACGACGGTCCGTCCTGCAGTTCCGTCGCGAAGTTCAGAGAGTCGATCTCAGTACCCAGATTTCAGAGTTTAAGTGTTTTGGAACGAAGGCCCTCGACGGTCCGTCGTGCCTATGACGGTTCGTCCTACTTGTCGTCGAGGGTAATGAGAAAAGTAGCAGAAGAAAATTTACAAGTATGGGACGACGGAATCCATCACGGGCCGTCGTGACAATGACGGTCCGTCGCGTGGTCCGTCGACCCAGTCAGTTTGTATCAAAATAATCTTACTGCTCGAATAGACTAAACAGGTCGTTACACTAGATACCAATTTACCCATCGTTCGTCCCCGAACGATCATAGGAAGAAAAGTAAGGGCGAGAAAGAGTACCTGAATCTGTGAAATGATGTGGATATCTCTCTTGCATATCCGCCTCATTCTCCCAAGTAGACTCTTCAACTGGCCGATTCTTACACTGAACCTTGATAGATGCAATCTTCTTTGATCTCAACTTGCGGACTTCTCTAGCTAGAATAGCAACCGGCTCCTCCTCATAGGACAAATTCTCATCAAGAAGAGCTGAATCCCAGCGAATAATGTAGTTTCCATCCCCATGGTACTTTTTCAGCATAGACACATGAAATACCGGGTGCACTCCTGAGAGTCCTGGAGGCAATGCCAATTCATAAGCCACCTCCCCCACGCGCTTCAAAACTTCAAATGGCCCAATTTACCTTGGACTAAGTTTACCGCGCTTACCAAACCGCATCACCCCTTTCATGGGTGAAACCTTCAGCAAGACTTGTTCACCTTCCATAAAATTCAAGTCCCTAACCTTTCGATCTGCATATTCCTTCTGCCTGCTCTCAGCTGCTAGAAGCTTATCCTGGATGAATTTTACCTTATCTAACGACTCCCTCAAAAGATAGGTACCCCAAGGTCTTACCTCAAATGCATCAAACCAACCAATGGGAGACCTACATCTCCTCCCATACAGTGCCTCAAATGGAGCCATATCAATACTTGAGTGATAGCTATTGTTGTATGAAAACTCTGCTAAGGGTAAGAATTTATCCCAATGACCACCAAATTCTATCACACATGCACGAAGCATATCCTCTAACAGCTGAATTGTTCGCTCAGAGTGACCATCGGTCTGAGGGTGAAATGAAGTATTAAGATCCAACCTAGTACCTAATTCAGCATGTAATTTTCTCCTAAACATAGAAGTAAACTGCGTACCTCTATCTGATATGATGGAGAGTGGAACTCCATGCAATCGAACAATTTCCGAGATATAGAGTTTGGCTAAATTCTCTGCATTGTAAGTCATCTTGACCGGAATGAAGTGAGCAGACTTAGTTAACCTGTCAACAATTACCCAAATAGAATCAAACTTACCCAATGTCTTTGGAAGACCAACCACAAAATCCATTGCAATTCTTTCCCACTTCCATTCAGGAATGGGCATTCTCTGAAGTGTTCCTCCAGGCCTCTGGTGTTCATACTTCACCTGTTGACAATTTGGGCATTGGCAACAAAATCAACAATGTCGCGCTTCATTCTACTCCACCAAAAATGTTGCTTCATTCTACTCCACCAGGATGTATAGAGTACCTTGAACTATGAGCCTCTGTAAGAATAGTGTGAATCAAATCATCCACACGGGCCACACATACCCTTCCCTTAATCCTCAAAACACCTTCCTCATCAATTATTGCCTCTTTGGCCTCTCCTCGCAATACCATATCTCGAATTCGGCTCAGCTTCTCATCAGCAAACTGTTTTCCCTTAATCTTGTCAAGAAAAGAGGATCCTGCCTCCACACAGGCCAAAAGTCCTCCTTTCTCCAGTACTTCCAGCCTCATAAGGTCATTAGCCAGAGTCTGAACCTCTCTAGCCAATGGGCGTCTAGAAACCTGTAAGTGGGCTAAACTACCCATGCTCTCTGCTTTTCTACTTAAAGCATCTGCTACAGNCTAAACTTCCCATGCTCCCTGCTTTTCTACTTAAAGCATCTGCCACAACATTAGCTTTTCCTGGGTAATACAAAATAGTAATATCATAGTCCTTAAATAGTTCCATCCACCTTCTCTGCCTCAAATTCAAATCTNCTTCAATAGTTCCATCCACCTCCTCTGCCTTAAATTCAAATCTTTCTGAGTAAAGACGTACTGTTAACTACGATGATCTGCATAAACTTCACACTTGAGCCCATATAGATAATGTCTCCATTGCTTTAACGCAAACACAACTGCAGCCAACTCCAAATCATGGGTCGGATAGTTACGTTCATGCACTTTTAATTGTCTCGAAGCATAGGCAATTACACTTCTTTCCTGCATTAGCACTGCACCCAAACCAGAATATGATGCATCACAATAGACAATGAAATTCTTACCTTCCACTGGCAAGGTAAGAATTGGTGCAGTAGTCAACAAAGTCTTGAGTTTCTGAAAACTTTCTTCACATTCATCCGACCATACAAAGGGAACATTCTGCTTAGTCAAATTTGTTAGCTGCGAAGCATTAGTAGAAAATCCCTTGACAAATCGACGGTAGTAGCTAGCTAAACCAACAAAGCTTCTTACCTTTGTAACATTAGTAGGTCTTACCCAACTCTTCACTGCTTCAATCTTAAAAGGATCCACCATCACTCCATCCTTAGAAACCACGTGCCCCAAGAAGGACACTGAATCTAGCCAAAACTCACACTTGGAGAATTTGGCATAAAGCCTTTTCTCCCTCAACAACTCCAATACAATTCTCAAATGTTCCTCATGTTCTTTCCTGCTCTTTGAGTATATCTGTATATCATCAATGAATACAATAACAAAGAGATCCAGATATGGCTTAAAAATCCCGTTCATAAGACTCATGAAAGCAGCAGGGGCATTCGTAAGCCCAAAAGACATTACTAAGAATTCTTAATGCCCATACCTGGTTCGAAAAGCAGCCTTTGGCACATCTGCTGCCCGTTTTTCAATTGATGATAACCGGATCTCAGATCAATTTTAGAGAAGACACAAGCAACTTGTAACTGATCGAACAAATCATCAATTCGAGGAATAGGATACTTGTTCTTAATAGTTACCTTATTCAGCTGCCTGTAGTCTATGCACATCCGAAGGCTTCCATCCTTCTTTTTCAAAAATAAAACAGGAGCACCCCAAGGGGATGCACTTGGTCTAACAAAACCTTTACCTAACAACTCCTGAAGTTGGGCCTTTAACTCCCTTAACTCAGCTGGAGCCATTCGATAAGGGGGGATGGAAATGGGGCGAGTTCCCGGCTCCAGATCAATACAAAAATCAATATCCCTATCCGGTGCCATACCAGGAAGGTCTGCAGGAAACACATCCAGAAACTCACAGACTATCGAAACAGACTCAATCGAAGGTACTTTGGAAGTATCATCCCTGAGATATGGCAAGAAGGCTAAACAACCTTTACTAACCATCCTCTTAACGCGAAGAAACGAGATAATACGGACTGGGGTGGAAATGTAGTCACCCTCCCGCNAAATGTAGTCACCCTCCCACACTAGCGGATCTGTCCCAGGCTTTGCCAATGTCACAGTTTTAGAAATACAATATAAGATTGCAAAATTTGGGGAAAGCCAAGTCATACCCAGAATTACATAAAAATCAACAATTTGTAGGATAATCAGGTCTACATAGGTATTGCTCCCGACAAAAGTCACAAGGCAAGACCTATACACCTTCTCAACTATCACAGACTCACCCACAAGAGTAGAGACACTAATAGGCATGTCAAGCAATTCGCAATGTAAATCAAGACCAGTAGCAAATGAGGAAGATACATATGAAAATGTGGATCCAGGATCAAATAATACAGAAGCCATGCAATCACAGACCAAAAGATTACCTGTGATAACAGCATCAGATGTCTCTGCTTCAGACCTCCCGGGGAAAGCATAACAATGGGCCCTATCACCTGTCTGCCCATTGCCCCTACCATGTTGCGCTGCAGCAGTTCCAGCTTGCCCGCCACCCCGACTGATTGGGTGACCACCATTACCTTGGCCACCACGTCCTCCAGAATGGCGGCCTCTCCCATGACCACCTCTACTTCTAACCATTGGGGGTCTGTAACTCTGTTTTGGACAATACCTCCTAATATGTCCAGTCTCCCCACATCAATAAAAATTTCTGGAGTCAAGCATAGGTCTTTGTGAAGGTGACGAAGTCTGAGGATAACCACCAAACTCAGAAAAAGGCTGACTGGGCTGCGATGGACCCTCAGCTAAAGCCTGCAGGAAAGACTGAATAGGGCGGTTTTTGTAACCTCCTGAACTATGCCCTCTGGAGTAAGAACCTCCAAACTCACCTCCCTTACGGAACTTCTTAGATGTCGACGCCATGGTGAAGTCGTCTGGCTTCACCCCCTCTACTTCTATCACAAAATCAACCACTTCCTGAAAGGATTTTGCTGCAGCAGCTACCTGTAAGCCAGGGATCCGCAAATCTGACCTCAATCCCTTCACAAAACGGCGAATCCGCTCTTGTGGACTGAAACAAAGCTGGGTGGCATACCTAGATAGTGCACGAAATTTAGCCTCATACGCAGCAACAGACATCCTTCCTTGCTCAAGGCTCAGGAATTCATTTCTCCTCCTATCCCTCAAAGTACGGGGTATATACTTCTCCATAAATAAGCTAGAGAATGATTCCCAAGTCATAGGTGGTGCCTGTGCTGGTTGACACTCAATATACGACCGCCACCACCTTTTGGCATCCCCCTGAAACTGGTAGGTGACAAACTCCACACCGAATCGTTTTACTCTGTCCATCTTATGTAGCAGCTCATGACAATCAACCAGAAAATCATAGGCATCTTCAGATTCAGCACCCTTGAATACTGGAGGTTTTAACTTTAAGAACTTAGTGAAAATTTCATGCTGATAACTTGTCATTATGGACCCTGTAGTCAATCGAGGAAACGTGCCTATTTCCAATAAGGCACCCATGCGGGGAGCCACAACGCCTGCATGTTGTACCCCCTGAACCTGAGGTGCTGGTGCAGTAAACACTGGAGGTGTCTGGCCCTGATCAGATAACCCGCTAAGATAGGTAAGAACCTGGTTAATCATCTCTGGGGTAGGCTGGGGTGGTAATTCCTCATCTTGAACCTGCTCATTTTCCCCTTCTTCACCCTCTCTCACTACCTCATCAGTCGGTGGAGGAGTCACTGCCCTATTACTAGTTGGACCAGGTGTTTGTCCTCTACCTCTAGAGGGCGTCCTCCTGCGACCTCTACCAAGGCCTCTTGCCACTGCTCCTCCTCAAGCTACGGTCCCAATGGTTGGCTCAGACGCACCCTGTCCTGCCGGTGCTGGTGTTGACACAGCTGTTGCACTAGTTCTAACCATCTGTGAGATAGTGTGAGGATGTCAGATACCAATTTGTATCACCTAGATACCAATTGGACCCAAGTAATAGCACGAAAGAAAGAAAGAATGGAGTTTTCCTAAAGTCCTATAGCTTCTCAAAGAAAAGTAAGGGTTACCCCCTACCGTTCCTCAAGACTCTACTAGACTCGTTCTTGTGTGATGAGACCAACGAACCTAAAGCTCTGATACCAAGTTTGTCACGACCAAAAACGAGCCGCGAGTGGCACCGACACTTATCTTACTAGGTGAGAGAACCAACGATCTAAACCTCAATGTTTACCAGTATATAAATCTTGAATAGTAAATAAAATGCGGAAGATCCAAACTCATTAACGAAATAAATTAAATAATTTCTAAAATATAATCCTTATCATCCCCAAAATCATGAAGTCATCACATCAAGAACATCTATCCTCAAATTTCTATGTCTAAGAGTAATTAAGAACTAAAATAAGTAAAACGATAGTCCATGTCCGAGCTTCAAGGACATCAAGACTTGAATGACAGAATCCAGTCCGAGCTAGGAACAATAGCTCACCCTGAAATCTGACGTGCTGAAGACTGGCTAGAGTTACGGACGAGCCGAAGTCAACGGTGCACTTGCTGCACTCCACAAAACAACAGGAAGAACATAAAAGTAGGGGTGAGTACAAGTACTGAGTAAGTATCATCGGCAACTCAAAATAGAAAGCAATATATATGAAATAATAATGCAAAACCGACCACAATACTAAACAGGTGAAAATCAACAAGTACAAAAACCATTGACAACAACCTCAAGCACATCTATGAGGACTCAAGCCTCCACACCATACTCATTTGGGAATTAGATTCTTTCAAATTGAGTATATTAACATAATTCAAGACTACTTCTCTTTATTCTTATCGTGTCGGAACGTGACACTCCGATCCCCTAATGCTACGTGTCGG
>NC_028645.1:9625697-9656998 GCF_001406875.1 Solanum pennellii
TCAGAGAGTCAAATTCTGTAAAGGGTTTGTGACGGTCCGTCGTACCTACGACGGTCCGTCCTGCAGTTCCGTCGCGAAGTTCAGAGAGTCGATCTCAGTACCCAGATTATAAGAGTTTAAGTGTTTTGGAACGAAGCCCTTCGACGGTCCGTCGTGCCTATGACGGTTCGTCCTACTTGTCGTCGAGGGTAATGAGAAAAGTAGCAGAAGGAAATTTACAAGTATGGGACGACGGAATTCATCACGGGCCGTCATGACCATGATGGTCCGTCGCGT
The DNA here is from genome assembly GCF_001406875.1 of Solanum pennellii. Lineage (NCBI taxonomy): Eukaryota > Viridiplantae > Streptophyta > Magnoliopsida > Solanales > Solanaceae > Solanum > Solanum pennellii. The sequence continues at coordinate 9,625,974 of NC_028645.1, forward strand.
GGTCCGTCGACCCAGTCAGTTTGTATCAAAATAATCTTACTGCTCGAATCGACTAAACAGGTCGTTACAGTTAACCTTTCATCTATGGAGTTTTTTTAAAGGTTTTCCAATGTGATTTTATGATCAAAATCTCTATCTTTCCATATAGCCAAGGGTAAATAATCAAATTGTTTTCAAAGTAATTATACTGATGGATTTATGATAAATAACTTTTCAGGATGTATTTCAATCAAATTCAATGAAGAAACCATGATCTCCTTAATATCTTAATTTAGACTATAATGCGGGTCTTGTGATCTTGATTACATGATTATTCAATTGTGACTAGATTGTAGTGTATTGTTTAATCCTAATTCAATCTATATCAATTGATTATGAATTTTTGAGAATTGGAATATGGTTATCATGGCTTTGAGTATTGGTAAGTTTACCTAACTGGTAGCCTGCAAGTATTGGAATGTTTTATGGTATCGTCCACTTATGGTGGTGATGTTCATAGTCTTTTCTATCTATACATTTGTCACATGGCGAGAGCACAACCTAGAAGATATGGCACTCTGGCAGTGCAACCGGCGTACTTTACCTCTCGGAGGTCTTGTAAAAATCCCTGTCGTATCATTCATCGCATATACAAATATGAAAAGTGGTGCGAAATTAAAACTTTTCACACGAAATATCTCAAACATCTTTTCATATAAAAATCATATAAAACTCTAAGTCTCAACATATGCCATTTTTATACTCATGAATACTTGGGACATGGACTATATGATACGAATATAGAAATACTTGTCTACTACAATGCTTTGAAATAAAAGACATATATTCCCTCGAGTCAAGTGAGGACATACTTCAACTTTTCTTGAATGATAACTAGAATACAAGCCTTCCTTCATGATCCTTCTTACCTTCGACCTACTCCTTTAGATATAACAAAATATGTGGAATTAGTACAAACACTTGTACTAAGTATGACATAATGCATAAAATAATGAAAACAAACATTTAATAGAAATATGCTCTTTCCAATTGAAACATCATAGTATAAGAATAAGAACAACATTTAACACCTTAGAAACACATAAGATAACACTTAAGCAATTTAACACATTTTAAAGAAAACTTTACAATAACCCATATCACTATTACAGTGAAATCCTTCACTGTTACAATGAAGTTCCTTAACTTCACATTGACACTTTCTAGCATGTAATTTCCCACTAAAAGTTATCCTAAGACTCACATAAGTAAGACAAAGAGAGACCTCCCATGCACCCTCTCTAGGCACACCTAAATGATCCTTAAATACCACTTATAATGAGATACACACACTTACAATACACCAAACACATACAGATGAGATCCTCCTACCAAAGATTATTCTAAGGTTCACTTGAGTGAGTTGTTAAGAGACCGCCCATACAATCCCTTCACACACACTTAAACTATCTATTAGACTACCTAAGATATAATCATTCTCACTTAATACAACAATATACATGTAATATAACATTATCCTCCCAAAGGTTATCAAAAGACTTACTCAAGAAAATGAAAGAGATAATGTACATGCTTGACCTCTGGAAGATTACCTAAATAATCCTTATGACTACCTAAGGCTTAGATCAGGTCTACTTAATCAATAAACTTTCATAACTAGATTAATCATAAAGTAACGCCGACGAGGCCACATCATTTACAAGTAAAACACATAGCACCGACACCATAAGTGGACCATAAAAATCACAAAATAATTCTAGAATAATTGACATAGAATTAAGGGAATTAGTTCAGCTTAACACCAATCCATTCTCACCACTTCAATCTATAGCTAAATCATCCAATTAAATACCAAAAGCCCTTATACATGGCCATGAAAATCAATTTAACATAAAAACCATAATATTCAATGAATCTAAATAAATTCAATATAGATTATCAATTCAAGTCAACTTTTACATAAATTCAATACATTTCTTACATGATTCAATAGCCCATAGAATTACACTAGAATTCATAAGCATTAACATAATATAAATTAACCCATACAGTAGTCAAAAACTAGGATTCATCAATGACATAGGTTCATAGGCTAATTATGTTACAATCATCTAATTAACAAAAACTCAATCAATATTCAATGATTTTAAACCTTTAATTCAAGAACTCATGGATAGATTTCAATTTAGAAAACTCATCTTTTGTTGAGTCTTTGAAAATCACTTCGAAGAATGGCTCCTTAAAGAAAAGAATTCCAAGGATTAAAATCCATAACTCAATGAATCTAAATAAAGAAATTGATGAAGAATCACAACTCAAATATCCAATCCAAGCTCTTTCTTGAGTTTTGGCTTCAATGGAGTTCTAGAATATTTCTTAGAAATTTTGGGGTTTTGATTTGGAAGAATCAATTCATCTACATGTTTAGGAATAATATATGAACTTAAAATACCTAAAATATCCCTAAATAGTCGCAATCAATTATTTTTACGTGGGGTAAATTCCCCCCCCTTCACTTTACAATGAAACAGGCGAACTACAGACCCATCAACACTTGGCCACAAACGGACCGTTTGTCCACAAATGGACCTTCCTGGCTTGCCTTCTTTTGAGACTGAGCCTTGAAAATGGTAGATTAATATCCCTAGTCTAAGTACACATTGACTCCCTCCACCTACGGGGCGTCAACAAGGATACTTGCCGTCGTTTTCCATCCGTAGGTGTGACTGCCTTGGGAGTTTTGGCCACCAACATGGGTCCTTCCTCAAGGACCCTTGCTTAATCCTTGGGAATGTTTGACCGGACGTTTCCAACCTTAATATATTCATACAAAAATTTAGGACCTTCCATATCAATTTCATCATAAAACAAACATGTCTAGACACAGAAGGTCATTATATGGAAAACCTTTCGAATGTCATGGACGTTGTTGGACGTTTGATCTCCAAAATTAATGCCACTCAGCACACTACATATAAACACTATTATAACTCATATAAGGACCTCATAATCTAATGAAACACACATATAGGTACATAACCACAAATGAGGCAGATAGGTTACTTAGTGAACGTCTTAGTCCACCCTTGACGTTTCACTTCCAAATCACCTAAAACACTAGATACTGCCTAAATACCACATTAAATGTTAGTATCTATCTTCACCTATGTAATTTTCGTGGTGTCACAACATGTTGTGATCATGGCCTTGAAAGCAATGGATGTAATGTGAATTTTTGTGATGATGATTACACATATGAAGGTATTTTGTAGTCTTCAATTCGAGTATCATGATCAAGGTGTATTTATGATGTCAAGTATATATGAATGATGTTGTTAGGGTTAGGTATGGTCTACATGTTTGATGGTGATGAATACTATTGTAGAATGTCCCCTACCTATGTAACCTTATATGAATGTGTGGTCATATGCATGTTAGGAGTCTTATATTCAAATGTTTGATATGATCTTGTCTAATATGATGTAATGTGGGTCTGTGGTGTGTAGTCTCTTATGCTCTATATATGAGTTGTTCATGACTTGCTAGGATATGGTATATGTGTGTTGTGATCCTTGAAGGGTTGTTTACTTAATATTAATGTTGTGAACATTATGTGATCAGGAAAGACGATTTGTACATGCACACACTCCATGCGTAACTATGAGTATAATATATTAAGATGTATATTGAAAGGATGACTCTTATATGCACCTTTATGTGTTATGATACATGAATAAGATTTGAATAATGAAGTATGAACATGTTTTGTCTAAATGTTTTATCTGTGAGGTTTCCTCAAATATGTACACGTACTAACATGAATGTATGAATGAAACATGTTAATGATAATCTAGTCAATTAGAGTCTCTTGGATGGTTTCCCTAATTATACTTTATATTAGACTACGTTATGATTATGTGAAAGGATATTCTTACATAAAGTAGGTTTTGATTAATGGACATTCACATCATTATTGTATGATCTATGTAAATTTTAGAGTTAATTTCCTAAAGGCTATCTTATACCCTAATGTTTAATAAAGATTTAAAGTCTTTTCAAAAAGGAAAGTTATCTTTGCACTAAGTGAATTTTACAATGAGAAGTTTCCCTTCCCAAAAGGAAGGTAGGTTCACCAATGTGATGTCCCTTCCCACAAAGGAAGGTAGGTTAAGAGATGTTCTCATGAGGTGGAAACTCTAATATTAATTAATATGAATAGGATTTCTAATAAAATCCTCCTAGTTCTTTAACTTCGTGCCCTCGTAGGTACAAGCTAGTGGATCAACTTAGATAGCTATCATGTATGGTTCTACCTTGGCAAGTACAGAACCTCTTTTTGGTGTGGGGTTTTACTACACCGGATCCCATGTTTAGCTCACATGGTCTAAAGTTGGTTAAGGAGAAGTATCACCACTGTAAAATGAACAATGTAAGTAAGATGAGGAACCTTTACTAGGACACCTAAGAGATATTCTTAGTGTTGGTGATGGAATGAGACTTTATCTATACATTGCACAAGTAGCTCTATGCATATGTATATGTATATGTATATGTAGCTTATGGATGAAATGGTGATGTTTACAAACTAGTTGTAATGATATGCATAGTATTGGTGTTATTATCTACATGATGAAAGTCTTACTTAATATTTATGTTATAGGTATACTTGTTATGTTGATAAATTTAGTTATGTTGATAAATTTAACTCTTTATATATGCAATGTTTTTATTATTTAATTATGAATATATTGGTAGTAGTGACTTGAAAGTTATCTTGAGATGTGCATATAGACTAAATAGTTATGACCATGATGTGATAAGTGAATGAGTCTTATATGAGGTCTATGAAGTATGTTAGTTATTATGTTAAGTATGTCATTCATGATATGTATGTTCCTTATGAATGTATATGATTAAAGTGATGAAGAATGTATGAATGTTTACCTTGGTAACCTTAAGGTGATACTTTGGTGTGAATGGTGGCATGGGCCACTATTCATGCATCACACTAGGTATTACCTAATGGTTGCTTTGGGTGAAGAAGTATGAAAAATAAAGATAATGTTATGAAGATGTTGGATGTGCCTTAAATGAGATATATAGTATAAGTGTTGTTGTGTATAGTGTCCATGTCTATATAATATATCTCAACTTTATTGTGCTTATTGTATCAATGTTCATGATGTTTTAGTAAAAAGAAATGATGCATATTTCTAACTAAATGTCTTTCTTTAACTCATCTTATTCAATGGTTATCATACCTTGTACATTCTTGTACTAATACCATTCTTCTTCATCTTGTTAGACAAAGTGTAGGTGGTGATGGCTAGAGGATCTTTCCTAGAATGAGGAGCTTCGATTCTTATTTCCATGTTCAAGTGTGTCCTTAATGATTCAAGGACCATCATGTGAAGCTGTTAATTAAGTTCATGTAATAGTATAGATTATTCTTTATGTTAAATGGGTCATATCCGTATTATATTATATTTATTGTAGTTGTGTTTTAACATGGAAAGACAAGACTTAGTGTCTAAATTATGTACTTATGATATTTTATAAATGAAGTGTAGTTCTAGCATTAAGTTATTCTATAAAAACTTTTAAATTTTCCGCTAAATTTCTATGATAGTGAGAATAATGTCTGTGGGCTTGTATAAGACCTCCGAGAGGTCAAGTACGCCATGTTACTTTTATTGGGTTCTCCACGATCGTGACAAACGTGGTATCAAAGACAGGTTATAGAAAGTGATTTTAGAGTCAAATGTCTCACAATACCACGTCTAGTAGAGTCTTGTTCATTGGTGTGATTCGTGACACATCTATGAGCGAGAGGCTATAGGACGACAAAGATTTCACTTTCTTCACTACTCTTGTGTCATTCCATAGAGCTTAACTCTATATGATATATCTTTTATCTTTCCTTTTCCAATGGTGTTTTAGATGTGATTGCTTGAATGGGATGATGTCTCAACGCTTGAGGGAGAAAATGTGAGTTATGATGCTTATTATGGTTTTGTGTCTTGATGAATATATGTTAATATGAATTTGAAATATTTGGATGTGATAACATTTAATGCTATATGTGACTTATGATAATTAAGGCTATATGTTGAGAAGTTATGTTATGATATAGTCCTAGCTTGTTAAGAGTTGTTATGGTTTAATAGAGACCTCTTTTGAATAATGAGCTACTTTATGGTTGTGTGGAATGATAGTATAATGTTATGAAATAGGCTTGAAAAGTTTTGGAGAAATGTTGTAAATGGTGAAAGACTAATGTTGCTGTTTTGTATGAGTAATGCTTCATAGTTGTCCTTGTGTGGATTGGAGTCTTTTGTATAGTTTTGCTCCTAAGAAGGGGAGGTAGTGTGTTTACCTTGTAAGGTAATCGTGAAGTATTATATTTAATGGGAGAACCCATGTGACTAGTTGAGTAGATCATTTATGAACCTAACAAAAGAGTGGGCAAAAGTGAAGAAGGGGTTTTGTTACATAAGTTGGACGAAAAGAAAGAGGATGGTTACCCCAAATATCTTTTATGTTTCCCATAAGGTTTTACCTAGAGAGGATGGTTACCCCAAATCTCTAGAAATGTGGTAGTGGATCTTACTAGTTTGAACATGTGTTTTATGATTGTTTAGCATCCGTAATTTTTATAGTTCTAAGTTAGAGGTAGAATTCTCTAAAGGCTATAGATGAACAACCTAAGGTGATGACCCTTGTATGCTTAAATCCGGAACTACTTAACTTTTTATGACTTTGTTGTAGGAATATGTGATAAAATTATGAAGATATCCTTGGTATTCATGGTGTAGTTCAGGTCTCACATTTTTGGGTAGTATGACCTAATATAATTTGTATGAGTTCCTTTAGGTGATAATCTTAGAGGGAATAGTTGTGACATCCTGAGAGCACACCCTAGAAGATATGGCACTCTAGGAGTGCAACCGGAGTACATGACCTCTCAAAGGTCTTGTACAAGACCTTGTGTATCATTCATCCCATATACAAGTATGAAAAGTATAGCGGAATTAAAACTTTTCACATGAATATCTTAAAACATCTTTCATATTAAATTATAGATACACTAAGTCTCAACTATTATACCTCGAAAGTGACTTAGGTGAAGTTATAGCCTGACATGGTTTTCATGATGGTATAAGGTCTTAAAATGGTCTATAATGTGGTATTGAGGAAGTTTCTAGAGTTTTAGGTGATTTGGAAATGAAACATCAAGGGAAGACCAAGATGTTCGACGACTAAGTCACCTATTTTACTCATATGTGTTATATGTATTTATTTGTTTTATATTAGTGCATGAGGTCCTAATATAAGTTATTATGTTGTTTATAGGCATTCTGTCAAGTTTTGTGAAGTTAGGAGGTCAAACGTCCAAGAATGTCAATGATGTTTGAAACGTTTTCCTTGAAACGACCTTGTGTATGTTGGCATGTTTCATCGATTTTTATGTATTCATTTTGGATTAAATTGATGTGGAGGTGATAAAATCATATACGAACCTATTTGGGGTGGAAATCTCTGGGTGAAAGTCCCTAAGGACCAACCAAGGGACTTTGAGGAACGCCATCCCAATTGACGGCCAATAGGCTCGTCGACGCCCCATCGATTGAGAGCGTGGGTGAAAACTTAGAGAAGGAAGCTAAGTTCCCATTTTCTAGTCTCTAAACCCATCGATTGAGGACAGGACGGTCAGTTGGTGGACTAATGCCCGTCGAAGGGCAACCATTTGTGAAGGTTTTCTCCTGCACAACTTCATTATTAAGTGATGGGTGAAGTTTTAAATTCACCCCACGTCCAAATAAAAGAATGGGCGGTTACATAAGGGTATTTTGGGTATTTTAAGCATGTTTATAAGCTTTTAAAACTTAGATGATTTCATTCTTCAAAATGAAAACCCAAATTCCCTTAGAAAATCTCTAAACTCCATTGGAGCCCAAAACTCAAGGAACGGCTTGAATTGGAGGTTTGAGTGATGAGTCTTCATAGAATCGGTGGATTAGCTTTATTAAGGTACGTTTTTTTATCCTTAAAACTCTATTCATCAAGGATCCCGACATTCAAAGAGTTTCTAATGTTCTAAAATATGAATTGTCCAATTTCATGATCTATCCATGGATTCTTGCATTAAAGGTTTTCAGGCATTATACATTTATTGAATTGTTGTTAATTAGACGATTTTGACTCAACTAAACTATGAACACATGTAATGAATGAACCCTAGTTTTGACTACTTTATGGGTTAAGTGATTTAGACATAATGGTTATGAATTCTAGTGTAGTTTTCTATGGGCTATTGATTAATGTAATAATTCTATTGAATTGATATCTAGGTTTTCTTAGATTGATGAATCTATATTAAATTGACCTAGATTAATTGAATATCATAGTTTATGTATTGATTATTAGTTTTGGCCATGGGTTAGGACCTTATGGTATTAACATAGATGATTTAGACATGGATTGAAGTGGAGAGAATGGATTGGAGGTCCACTGCCCTAATTCTCTTTATTTTATGTTAAATAGACCTTAATTATTTTTTTATTTGTACTGTACACTTATGGTGGCGGTGCTTTGTGCTTTACTTTCAATTGATGTGGCCTTGTTTACGTTACTTTATGTATTATGATGATCATGGCCTTGTCGGCACTACTTGAAGTATTATGATGATTTGGGTAGTTTGAGTTATGTGAAGTATGAGAATATCTATCCACATGTGAAGTAATGTGAAAGTATGTGTTCTATGTATATTAGGAGGTCATATTAGACTATGACTATGTGCTTATGTGTATAGTCTTGTTAGAGTTGATGCATGATTGTTACTAGTTGACTATATGAATCTATGATGGTTTAATTTATGACGAATAGAAATGTATAGGATGACATACATATGATAAGTTTCATTCCTACATGATTCAAAAAATGATATGCTATATGTGATAAAGTAAAGAATGTTGTGTCTTGTTTTGGTAGACTTGTGTCCCTTACTTGATACATGTATGAGTGATATGTTAATATGATATGTCTTTACTAGGTAGTTTTAGTTCACACTTTTCATGTATGAATGAATGATATATGAGACCTTAAATGATGTTAAGAAGGTCATGTTCGTGGAACATTAAACCTAGTGGTAAGGTTATGAACTTTGAAGTCGAGAGTCGTAATGGTATCCTTATATGTAAAGGTTTGTGGACATAGGTTAGATTGGATGGAACGACATCATATAATCCTTAGGAAAGTCATGATGATCTATCTATGTCGCCATTGTAAGATAGTCCTAATGGACCTCTTTGGTAGGGTGAATGGGATTGAGTTATGAACCAGATATGGAACCCATTTGTATGAACCTTTATTTTCAACTACTATATGAGAACTAAGTCTATAACCGAGTGATTATATTATGGGAAGTAGCTCTACTTGAGACGGAGAATAGATTACAATGTACCTCTACTTGAGAATGAGACTAGAGTGCATAAAATCCCTTTGTATTCCTCGACCATGTGCCTAAATGTATGTGTCCTAGTTCTATCCATGGCAAGTAAAACACCCTCATTGAAGTAGGTTGAAACTTGTGGATTCCGTTTTTAGTGATTATGGTCTATGTTGGTTATTCCCTATTCTCATCATGTGGGATACCTAGTATCATCAGAGAAGTTCTATGAAGTTTAGGTGGTGGTATGGGACACTATCTAGGCATTGCACAATAGGCTTTGAAGGTGTTAGTTAGAGTCCCTAGGTCTTGTCCAAGACCATTACTTGAATGTCTCTTATGTGGTGAATGAGTCCTAAATGAACTAATGAATTTAATGACTTAAGTTAAGAAAGCATTTTAAATGAATAAGTACTTACCAAGAGTAGTCAAGGGTTGTGTAGTTAAGGTGTGAAGGGGGAATACGAATGGTCACTTCGTATCTTACCTAGATAAATCTTAAGAATGACTTTAGTTAGGAAGGTTGGATGATTATGTAAGCATGATCTAAGCCTTAGGAACTTTTAAGGATTATTTAGGTAATCTTTAAGAGGTCAATCATGGATGCTATCTTCTTGATTTACTTAAGTAAGTCTTTTTATAGGCTTTGGGCAAGTACTAATTGTTTGTATAGAATCATTCTCACCCTATACAATAATATATATAATATGAAATTCTCCTTCCGAAGGTTATCAAAAGACTTATTTAAGTAAATCAACAAGATAATGTCCATGCTTGAGCTCTCAAAGATTACCTAAACAATCCATAAGACTACCTAAGTTTGGATCATGTCTACTTAATAAACCAACTTTTCTAACTAGAGTCATTCTTAAGACTTATCTAGGTAAGATACGAAGTGATCATTCCTATGGCCCCTTCAAATCTTAACTAAACAACCCTTCACTACTCTATATAATTACTTCTTTATTTAACATGATTCCTAACATAAGTCATTAAATTCATTAGTTCATTTAAGAGACATTCATCACATAAAAGACATTCAAGTAATGGTCTTCAAAAAGTCCTAGGGACACTCACTAACATCTTCAATGCCTATTGTGTATTGTCTAGATATTGTCCCATGCCACCACCTAAACTTCATAGAACTTCTCCAACACTAGTAGGTATCCCATATGATGAGAATAGGCAATAACCGACAAAGACCATGGCAGCAAAGCATGGAATCCGGAGTTGTAAACTACTCCTATTGAGGATGTTCTACTTGCCAATGGTATAACTTGGACACATCTCGTGTAGGCACATGGTTAAGGAATATCAAGGGTATTCTTTGCACTCTAGCCTCATCCTTTAACTAGAGCTACTTCCATTACAATAGTCACTCGGTGCCAACCTGTGTTCTAATAGAGTAATTCACATTGAAGGATCGTACGAATGGGTTCCATATCAAGTTCATTACCCAATAACATTCACCCTACCAAAGAGGTCCCCTAGGGGTAACTTTCAATGGCTAAAAGGATAGCTTAATGACCTTCCTAAGGATGATATGATGCCATTCCAGCCAACCAACCTTAATTCCATCATTAATTGCAAGAAGGATACCATTACGACTTCCGTCTTCAAGGTTCATAACCTTGCAACTAGGTTCAAGGTTCAACATACATGACTAAGTGGCATTAGCATTCTAAGTCAAAACATCTCATATTAAAATTCATACATATATTCAGTAAAGGACACAAGTCTACTAAGACAAGACACAACATACTTGGCTTTACCACAGATTGCATATAATTTTAGAATACTTACATCATTTAATAACCCATAATAAACTACACTAGAATTCATAAGCATTAAGTCAATTTCAACTAACCCATAAAGTAGTTAAAAACTAGGGTTCATGAATTACATGGGCTCATAGTTTAATTATGTTAATATCATATAATTAACAACAATTCAATCAATATTCAATAATTTAAAACCTTTGATGAAAGAACCCAGGGATAGATTTCAATTTAGAAAACTCATCTTTTGAGAAGTCTTTGAAAATCAATTAAATATTGGATCCTTTAAGAAAAGAGTTCCAAGGATGAAAAACTATACCTAAATGAAGATAAACCACGAATTTGATGAACAATCACCACTAAAATCTCTAATCCGAGCTCCTCATTGAGTTTTGGTTTCAATGGAGTTCTAGAAAATTTCTAAGATATTTTGGGGTTTGATTTTAAAGAATGAGTTCATCTAGGTATTTTGGACTTATAAACCCACATAAAATACCCCTAATTAGTCGCCCAAACTCTTATATGGACGTTGGGTGAATTTACCAATTCACATGTTCATTTCACAGTCAAGCATGGAAATTGCAAACCCAACAACGACTTGGTCACGGACCGTTTGTCCAAAAATGGACCGTCCTGCTGGCCTTCGTTTGGGATTGAGCGTTGAAAATGGGAGCTTAAGCTCACTAGGGTAAGTACCCATCGAAGACCTCCACCCATGGGGCGTCAACCAGGCCACTAGCCATTGTTTGCCATCCGTAGGTGGGACTGCCTTGGGCAGTTTTTGCCACCAACATGGGTCCTTCCTTACGGACCCTTGGATGGTACTTGGGGACTTTTTCCCTGAATTTTCCAATGCAAATATGTTCATATACAATTTAAGGACCTCACATCTTAATTTCATCAAAAAAGAACACGTAAAAATTGATTATACATGTGAAGACACAAAAGGCCGTTTCAAGTCAAAACTTTCAAACGTCATGGACATTTGACCTCCAAAATTCATGAAACTTGACACACTGCCTATAATAACTATAATAACTTATATAAGGACGTCATAAGATCATGAAACACACATATTGGCACATAAACATACATGAGACACATAGGTGACTTAGTCGTCGAACGTCTTAGTAGTCCCTTGTTGTTTTATTTCCAAATCACCTAAAACTCTAGACACTGGCTCAATACCACAATATATCAAATTTTAGGACCTTATACCATCATGACAAACATGTTTGGCTCTAGTTTTACCCAAGTCGTTTTTGTGGTGTCACATTCTTTCCCACTTGGACAACATTCTTCCTTGAATGACACTCGTCACTCTCCGAACACTTCCAAGAGTAGAGACTCAACTTAAAAGATCATAATCATACAAAATAAAACATTATACAACACACCATAAAAGAGAAACGTTAAATTCACATAATCTAGAGAATCACAACACAACAAGAAACTAGAAGAAATTCTACAATTCATTATGCCACAAGACTCACATTCTTCATTCCAAATAGCGAAAAAGAATGCATATTCATTATCATGCTCATATACATCAGTTCTATTAACATTACCAAAATTTTCAACCAAATAATGAATTAGTCAATTTTTGCAAAATCTTACAGCGAGCAGATTTTCCCTGGCAGCTTTACAGTGAATTATGCAACATTTTTCAAAAATGCAACTTTTAGGCAATTGATGATAGAAGCATGGTAATATGCAAGATAAAACCATATAAACACATTTTACAACATATTCATAACTTCATGAACTGCAAAATGCAAGGAATCAATGAAATTCAATTTCAAGAAGACTCTTAAACACAATGCACATGCAACATACTTCTATGACTTTGTACTCACAAGCTTTACTTGAATAGAAGAGATGAGACAATGAATAAAAACTCTACCACTCACCATACTCCCCCACTTTAGAAGGAACTCATAACACTAGAGAAATACAATAACTTACTAACATCATCATTACCCTCATCTGGCTACGCTCCTGTAGTACGGAGTGCATAGAAACACCTCTTTTTTGGAGCATCATCGTCCAGAAAAATTGGAGTAACTTGCTTACCCTCTTTTCTCTAAAAGCAATATTAGGAATATCACTCACGTTATGTCTATATTTACCACATCAAAAACAACTCCCGGTACCTAATAGACACTCCCCATAATGCTTTTTTCCACAAGTAGCACAAGTAGTCTTACAACCTTGAGAAGCACTACCCTTGTCAAGTTTGACCTTAGGAGCACTAGGTCCATCTTGAGTTTGAGCCAACTTTTTGAACATATGTTGACTTTGATCACTTGATCCACTCCTCTTCAAATTTATAGCATTCCTACAAAGTTTAGACATCTCGATTGATTGATCATAAACCATGAGTCTAGATCGGGTAATATCATCATGTAGCATGGTCGTAAGACATTCTTCATTCACAATATCGGCAACACCGGTCACAAACCTACTCATCTCATCCCTAAGGTTACACACCGAGGATGTACCAAACATAGATAAAATAGAGAACTTCAAAGAGTACTCCTCAACACTCATATTTCCTTGCTTGAGATTAACAAACTCCTCCACCTTCACCTCCCTCCTCTCACGGGGAAAGTACTTTCCTAAGAAAGTCTCCTTAAACTCTTCCCATTATATAGGACCCGACTCAACTGGCCTATTATATTCCAATTGAGTATACCACACTTGAGCAACCTTCCTCAATTCGTATTAAGCCAACTCCGCCTTTTCCCTAGAAGTCACCCCCATGGCACTCAACACCTTGTACACACTAGCTAGAAACTCTTGGGGATCCTCTCCCACCTTAGAGACTAGAAAAATAGGAGGATTCATCCTCACAATATCTCTCAATCTAGATGTTATAGTTCACTCCACAAAATTCATTGTAGGTCCAATACACATATTCACATGGGTAGTCAAAGCTCGACCTAATGTAATTAAAGCCTCTCTAATCTCACCATTGGTCATTTTTGGGGGAATCGCCGGAACCTCATTACCTTGACCTCCAATAGGAACATTAACACCTTGAGCTCCTAGAAGAAATTTCTCAACTTGCTCCACTTGAGGAGGAACTTCCACTTCCACCTTCCTTCTTCAAACCTTCTAGCAGCCATCCTTCTAGTATTAATCTTCTATAAACACAAGAAAAGAGATTAGGAATAGACTATTACAACCTCAACTCCATAAGCACGACATAAGAATAATGAAGAAAGTAAAACCCTTACCGTCCTATAGCCTCTCGTCCATAGATGTGTCGTGACTCACGCGGATGGTCAAGACTCTACTACACATGACTTTATGAGACTTTTTTGATTCCTAAGACAACTTTCATAACCAATGATCTCATACCATGTTTGTCACATCCCGAGAGAGCGCCCTAGACGATATGGCACTCTTGGAGAAAAACCATTGTACATTACCTCTCGGTGGTCTTGTACAATACTTTTTGTATAATTCATCGCATATAAAAGTCATAAAAGTAGTGCAGAATTGTAACGCCCCAAAACAAACTAAGGTGAACTAGAGCCTCATGAGTGTTTCTTGAGTTAATCTGTAGTTAAAATGATTTACTTTAGTTTCTTAGGTAGTGTGTTATGTTAGGTTAAGTTTGGAGGTCAAACGCAAACGTCCATGACGTTCGAAGGTGTGCCTTAGAGAGTGTTCTTGCATCTTTACGTGTTTGAGTGAGTTTTACATGTTCATCTTTATTGAAGCTAAGGCGGGATGTTCCTAAGACCTAGAAGACTTATTTTAGGGGCTTAACTTCCAGGAATGATCCCACATAGGACCGACAAGGGGCCCTAGATAAAGGCCCAACACTTGTACCAACACTGCTAAGGCAGTGTCCAATCGACGAGCCAATTTACGGCCATTCAACTAGGAGACGGCCCATCTAGTTGGTCCGTCGTTTGAATATGAAAACCTATAGGTTAGTGAGTTGCAGTCCAAACTCTTTAAACCACCATTAACGGTCCATCCTTTGACAAATGGACCGTTGGTTGGTCCGTCGATGGTGACTGCTCAAAATGCTGCCCTTTACCTATTAAGTCTTGGTGTGTTTTGTAAATTCACCCCAAGTCTTTTATGACCCTAGGACGTTGTTATTGATGTTTTTATGTATTTAAAGTGTTCTAAACCTTAATACTTCATGTTAGACCCCTCTTCCTAAAACCCAAAACCCCTCTCTCTTAGAATTCTATATCAAGTCCCCATGGAAGCTAGAAGTCAAGAAGTGCTAGGGGGGCTGTTCGTGGTCGTTTCTCCATCAGAAATATTTGGAATTTATTGATTGTGAGGTGTGGTTTCCATCCTTTAACTCTTTTCCATTCAAAGAGTCACTTCTAATGAATTTTCAAAATGAGTTCTCAACACTAGTTTCTTCCATCTTCAGCTCTAAATATGGGCTTTGCATGAAAATTTTTTGAATGACATATAAATGATATTTCTAAGCTTAGTGGTTTTGTTTTAAGGCTAAAACTACAATTAAATCATGTAAAAGTTTTTCATCTAATGTTGGCTTAAGAAATGGGTTATATTAGCATGAATTGGTAGACTTTGAGCTTTGATTTCTTATGGTTGTTATTGTTATTTAGATATTGCCCAAAGGGATATTTATGATGAATTATTGAATAAAATGTTATAGGTGATGAATGCATGGATAAAAGGGTAAGTTGGTTATGTTGTTTAGTTTCAATTTGGAAATGCTCTTGAGTGGGATGGTCCACCTTCTTGGTGGCGGTGTTTACTTGAATTATATAAATGTAAAGTTACTAGTTTATCGTGAATGAGGCTATTAAGGTTTGTTAGGTGAAATAATATGAAAAGTATACTATTCTTGTTAAATGTTCCTTATGAATCTATTATTTGAAATAGGATAGAGTGTATGCTTAAATGAAGATATTCTTGTTAAATGTTTTATGAAGCTTGTTATGATAAGTATGTTAAGGATTATGTATAAAGGACTTATATGATTATGTGAAGCATGTAAGATGTGTGATGTTATTAATGAAGGTGTAAGCATGTATAGTGTCACGACCGGAGTCTATACCCCAGACGGCACCAACGTCGTTGACCTCTGAGAGGTCGCAGACAAGCCTACTTTCATCATTCTTACTTCGTCTAGGTTAATTTTAGCGGAAATTTTGAAACTTTTTTTTTCTTAATATACATACAAATAATTCTATTAGATTCATAATTTTTCACCATCAACCATCTATCATTAAGATCATCAAATGAAAGAAATAGCTTAATATAGAAATAAATGCATACTTGCCAAAATGGCACCAATACAATGTCTGAACAAAAGCGGAAAGAAACTCTAGTTGAACATTCTCCACTAGCTCAATCCTATAACTAAGCTAGAAGATATTGGGAAAGCATCCTCGAAAGCATGAGGGCCTACCAAGTCTGGATGAATGCTCCACGTCCAGATAGTTTCAGCGTCAACCTGTGCCTGGACCTTAAATTGTAGAGTTGTATGTGATTAGCACACACTTGTACTAAGTATGGGTATATGCAACCACACACCAAGGACATGCATGAGAAAGAATAGCTCTTTACTAGCAACATGATTGTAGAAGGTCAAGTCAGTGGACTTGACAAATTTAGTTTAGGAAAGTGAGTGAGCTTTCCAAATTTGGATTGGGAAAGTTTATGAGCTTTCCAAATTTGGATTAGGAAATTTATGCAATGAGAGTAACATGCATCATCATACTTAACATTTTGCACACAACACACAACAGTGTACACATAACACATATCATAATTCATATAGAACATAACATCTTTCATATCATTCATTCATATGCCTTGAGACCTTGGAATCATGGACTTAACATTAAGACTTTCCAGAAATGAGGGCTCAACATATAGGACCTCAACTATGGAGTCTGATTTAGCAAACACAAAGTCTTCTTTGTTCATTCATACCTACTCTATTTCATTTCATTCATGGACTAGTGTAAGCACCAGCTATACCTATGATGTTATTTAAGACTTTAATCGGGTACACTGTCCAATGACCAAAATTGACCTAGTGTCATTACTTGAGTCTAGTTCACCTCTTGAGGTTATCCTTATTCTTTCTTTGGAAACTTTAACTTTAACCAATATATATCATATGATCTCCATGAAATCCAGTGTCTACCCCACACCAAAAAGAGGTGGAATCACCAGCCAAAGTGAAACAATAACATGGCAGTGCGTATAGGGAAATGAACCCTGCTAGAACACTATGTTGGCTGCATAGGTTCAAAGACTAGGAGATATAAGGAGACCTATACCAGCCTAAATAGACAGTTTCATCTCATGAAATTTACACGAATCTCTGCCTTCCCGAAACAAGGAATCGCAACTCCTAGCTAGCCTATCGGTGCTCCGTATAAAGTTCCATTACATTCATCTCACACATCATAGATGTTGGCTTCTAGTATGGGGGAATCATTGCTCATTAGATAGTTTCTCACCTTATCATTAGTATTAAGTGTGCATTAATCTCAATACTTTCATTCGAGTGTTTCTTAGAGACTGGTCTCTTTATTAATCGTACACTCTCATAGGTGAGTACGAATTTTTGTAATATTTACTTAGGCTTATTTGAGATTTATCTCATCTTTCATATTAGCCTCTTAACGTCTAGTCACCACAATCATTAACATTAGCATATTAGCTTTTCGTTATTACTCACCTCTTTACGTGAATGTTCATTTCGTCATATGCCAATGCACTTAGCCTTTTAGTGTGTTTCACACTTATACTTAACCCTCTTGGGGCCACATCATTTCATCACATACATTTTAGGTTCACATATTTTTATACGTATGCTGGACTTATGAACCCATACGTAAAAGACATCAGGCCTCGTTCATATTTTGTCTAAGTGACTCATATTCACCCAAGATTATGTGGTACAAGACTTATGAATCTTGTATGTATGCAAAGGTCTCGAGTTTAATTCCTATGGGCAGCAATCATTAAATATTTATTCACGTAAGACTTATGTATCATTACGGTGTTGGGCAAGGGAACCCAATTTAAAATCCCTTGGGCAACACTTAGTCTTGTACTAATTTATCGATTAAAAATTTTGGGCTTGGGGACCCGAGGTCGAAGCCCACACTTCTCTTTTTCATTTCTTTTTTTCTTTTTATGATCTTTTCGTTTGAGGACAAGAGGTTGTGGGATTTATCCCCCACAACCTCATTTTATTTTTCTTTAATTTTTCTCCTAACTTCCTCACCTATCCGAGAGGTTGTGGGTTCGATCCTCACACACCTAAATTTTTAATTCTTTCCCTCTTTCATTCTTTCAGTTGAGCCTTACCTCATTTTGGATCCCCCTTACCTCATTTTTATATTGAATTTTTCGTAGCTTGCATATGATGAGTCTTGGATTCAATCCCCAATAACCTCACCTCTTAAAAAAAATTTTAAAATCAAACTCCTCCACACTGCCCATGCCGAGACCGATTTCAAGATTTTTTGAAATTTTATCATCCTTTAAATCCATTTTTTCTCAACATGTATACGTTGGATGTTGTATGGAAAATTCATTATTCATTACGTACATTATTATAGGTTTTATTTCCAAGTAATTTTATACAAAACACAATGTTTTAACATGACATTTTCATGCTCCAAACCATGCCCAAGAACACGGTTGCATACACATTTTGCACACGTTTATCATCACATAATTCCAAACATACATACATGAACATAATCATCACTAAAACACTTTAAATTCCTAAATTCTACCAGCAATCATACCAAACCTACAACAATCGATGGGATCTAGATACAGGGACATGCAAAGGGGAACATTTCTACTTTTCAGACTAGAATTCATGTGAATCTTACGGGTCTCTTGGGAAAGGGACAAAGAGGAAGAAAACCCATACCTTTTTTTCCTTTGACACCTTTCAAACCTGATCTCAAGTGCTGCCAAATCCCATGAAAAACAAATGCTTCTCCAACAAAAACACACGCGCAAACCGCTTGAGAAAAGATTTATCTTTTCGTTTATAATTTATTTTTTCTTTTGATGTTTAGTGTACAAGTTCTTAAATAGTGATGAAATTTAATTTTTTGTTCTTTTTGTTGATGATGAGCGTGAGAAAGAGTGTGGAGACATGTGAGAATGAGAGTGGAGAGAGATGGGAGTAGGCATAGGAGAGTGAGTTTTATTGGAAGACTTAGTCAAAT
Source organism: Solanum pennellii (assembly GCF_001406875.1). Lineage (NCBI taxonomy): Eukaryota > Viridiplantae > Streptophyta > Magnoliopsida > Solanales > Solanaceae > Solanum > Solanum pennellii. The sequence continues at coordinate 9,645,416 of NC_028645.1, forward strand.
TAGGATTCCTTTCTATTTATTAGAAAAAATCTGATTTTTTAAAGGCTTAGGTTAAATTAACAGTCATGCCCTTACTAAAATCAGATAATTAATATATTATTAATTAGATTTAACATTGCTTCCACTCAGGATTGAACCCGGGTGAAGCTTAACTCGTTAAAAGGGTCAAATTCAGGTCAAATCTACCCGAATTGTCCATTACTCACATTAATTTATTAATAAATTAAATGTCTAGGGTAATTACGATACTACCCTTTGCCTAGAAATACCATTTACCCCTAGACCCTCCAAATTTAAGATTACCCCTTTCAAGTTCGATTACGAATCATTCGGTGAATCTTAATATTCGGGTGCCCTACATGGCTGGACCGAAACTTTACTACCTCAACTAACTCACGAAGTTGGTTTGCTTGGCTGGTGCATAGGTTCAGAGGTCTGGTTCCGTGCGCATCAATTTGTGTGAACCTGGTCTAATCTAGGCATTCTAGGTACGTTAGGCATTACTTAGCATTGTCATTTTAACCCCCCCCCCCCTAGGAACATTCGTCCCGAAATGACACTTCTAATTATATAGAACAATGCTAGTCATATCTAACATAAGACCTATACACAGTTAAGCAATAGCAACAAAGAGTAGAGGAGATAAGGGAACTTAGACTTAAGAGTAGAAAGTGTAACCTCAAGAGCTATAAAGATGAGGATAATGGGATCTCATATTGGCCTCGGCCTCTCACGTAGCACCCTCAACAAGATGGTTCCTCCACAATACCTTTACTGTGGAAACCTTATTGTTTCTCAGCTGCTTCACCGTTCGGTCTAAAATCTCAACAGGATTCTCTTCACACGACAAGTATTCATCAACCCCCAAATATTCAATCGGCATAATCAATGCAGGATCACCAAGGCACTTATTTAACATTGAGACATGAAAGACTTGATGAACAGAAACTAGCTCCGCAGGCAACATCAACTCATAGGCCACCTAACCCACAAACAGTAGAATCTCGTATGACCCAACGTACCTCGGACTCAATTTTCACTTCCTGCCAGACCTCATCACCCCCTTCATGGGTGATATCTTCAAGTAGACCTGGTCACCAACATCAAACTCTAAGGGCCGCTACTTGTTATCCGCATAAGACTTATGCCAACTATAAAGAGTAGCCAACCTGTCACTAATCACCCTGACCTTCTCTAAGGCCTCATGAATTATCTCTGGACCCAAAATGGATGACTCTCCAACCTCGAGCCACCCAACTGGAGACCTACACCTTCTACCATACATTGCCATTCCAATGTTGGAGTGATAGCTGTTATTGTAGTAAAAAATTATTATTGGCAGATGGTCGTCCCAACTACCTCTGAAGTCAATCACACGTGCTTTCAACATGTCCTACAATGTTATAATGGTGCGATCTTCCTACCTATCTGTCTGATGATGGAAGCACTACTGAGCTTTACATGTGTGCCTAAGATCTTTTGTAAGGATCTCCACAAATACGAAGTGAACTGAGCTTCTCTATCCGAAATGATAGAAAAAGAAATCCCATGCCACCTCACAATCTCATCAATGTAGAGTCAGGCATAATCCTCGGCCATGCAAGTAGACTTCACAGGGATAAATATGGCAAACTTTGTAATCCTATCCACAATAACCCATATGGAGTCAAGTTGTTTCTTAGTCCTTGGAAGACCAACCACGAAGTCCATCTTAATGTCCTCCCACTTCTAAGTCGGAACCTCAATGACCTGTGTCAGACCACCAGGCTTAAGGTGCTACGCCTTAACCTGCTAACAATTAGGACTCCTGGCCACCTACTCAGCAACGTCCTTCTTCATGCTATCCCACCAGTAGGTCTTCTTGAGGTCATGATACATCTTTGTGGAACCTAGATGTATCGAATACCTTGAACCATGGGCCTCTGCAACAAACTTGGTCCGCAAATCAACCATGTATGGTACACACAACCTGTCCTGGTACCTAAGTATGTCATCACCTCCCAAAGCAAAGGACTCATTCATCCTTATCAACACCGATTCCTTTAACTCCATTAACACAGGATTGAGATGCTGACCCTTCTTGAATTCAGCTACCAAGGATGATTCAGAACTGGGATCAGCTGAAACACCCCCACTAGTAGAACCCATCCACCGCGCACCCAGTCTGGCCTGTCTGTGTACATCCTTTACTAAATCCTTCTTCCCATTATCAACGTGAGGTTTACTCCCCATGCTCAATCTGCGCAAAGCATCAGCTGCAACATTTGCCTTCTCTGGATGGTAGTGGACAATCATAGTCTTTTAACAGCTCTAACCATCACCGCTGACGTAGATTCATCTTCCTCTGCGTGAACACATACTAGAGACTCTTGTGGTCTGTGAACACATCCACATGCACTCTGTACAAGTAATGCCTCCAAAATTTCAATGAAAAGACCACAACTGCCAACTCAAGGTCATGAGTGGGATAATTCTTCTCATGAACCATGAGCTATCTGGACGAATACGATATCACCTTACCACCCTGCATAAGAACACAACCCAAACAAACCCTAGATGCTTCACAATAAACAGTGTAATTCTCACCACATTTAGGCAACGTAACCACTGGGGCTGAACTCAGTCTGTCCTTGAGATTCTAGAAACATTTCTTCAGTCTCCGCCAATTCAAACTTGGCTTTCATCTTAGTCAAAGTTGTCAGTGGGGAAGCAATGGAAGAAAAACCCTCCACAAACCTGCGGTAGTAACAAGCCAATCCTAGAAAGCTATGGATATAGATTGGAGTAAGAGGTCTTGGGTAGTTCCTAATAGCCTCAGTCTTCCTGGGGTCCACCTCCACACACTGATCAGACACAACATGACCTAAGAAGGTCAATGATCTAAGCCAGAATTCACACTTGCTCACTTTGGCATAAAGTTTATGCTTTCTAAGTACTTGCAAGGTTAGTCTCAAATGTTGTTCATGCTCTTCCTTGGTCTTAGAGTAGATGAGGATGTCATCAATGAATACTATGATGAAAGAATAAAGTTATTCACAGAAGACTCGGTTCATGATTTCCATAAACACAACTGGTGCATTTGTGAGACCAAATGACATGACTAGGTACTCATAATGACCATAACGGGTACGAAAGGCTGTCTTTGGGATATCTTCATCCCTAACCCTAAGATGATGATACCCGGAATGAAGATCAATCTTATAGAAGAAACTAGACCCTTGGAGTTGATCGAATAAGTCATCTATTCTGGGAAGTGGATACTTGTTCTTTATAGTGACTTTGTTGAGCTGCCTGTATTCGATACAGATCCTACGAGTTCCATCTTTCTTTTTCACAAACAGCACTAAAGCACCCCAAGGGGATATGCTCGGCTAGATGAAGCCCTTATAAGTGAGATCTTTTAACTGCAGTAGCAACTCCTTCAGCTTAGCTGGAGCCATTCTGTAAGGAGGAATTGAAATTGGTTTGGTATCGGGATCTAGGTAGATACCCATATCAATATCTCAAGGATGAGGGACTCCAGGAAAATCATCTGGGAAAAGATCTTGGAACTCATTCACTACAGGCACATAGTCAATAGAAGGAATGTCATGATCTAGATCATTGACACTAATAAGATGGCATAACAATCCGTTTCATTAGGGAAACAGAATCTCACAACCCTACTATGACAATCCATGAAAACATTTATAGAACCAGTCCATACCAATTATAATATCTAAGTCATTCATGGGTAACTCAACAAGGTCTGCACACATAGTCTTTCCACATACTAATATTTTGCAGTCTTTATGAACCCTATAAATTCTTACATTTTCTCTACGATGGGATCATGCAAAACCTCAAGTTGTGTTTCAAAAGTAAGAGCAAGCATGGGAGTCACAAAATAAAACGTAAACCATGGATCCAGTAAAGCATAAACAGAGGTTGAGAAGACTTGCTGCATAACAGTGACCACATCAGCAGACTTCTCCTACTTTTCCTTGCCCTTCAAGGCATATAATCTATTCCTCTTTGGAGGCTTGGCTGCAGTATAATTCTGGGAATTAGGCCTAGGCTGAGCATTACCTCCAGCCTGACCCCTATTTTGTGGACAGTCCCTGACCATATGTCCGCTCTTTCTTCAACCGAAGCACGGATTTGTACCTAGTCTGCACTCTCCACTGTGAATACGGCAAAACATACCACATTCCTTTCTGGGACGCTGCACATCAACTTCATTGACCTTCATGGGCTCGGGTCTGCCTCTTTTGGGTGAAGCACTCCTCTGAGAGTTAGAGTTCCCTGAACTTTGACGCCCCTTCTTAAATTTGGTCTGATCACGAACTCTGAAAATGCTCCTGCCACCACCTCTGCTGGAACCTGTCTTGTCAGAAGGGTTAGGCCTCCTGACCTCATGGACTGTGCTCTTCTTCCTGGTGTCCTCAAGCTACTGAAAATGCACCATCAGCTTTGACAAGTCCATGCTGTCATGGAGCATCGCAGCCCGACACTCCTCCTCCAATTCCTCTGAGATTCCTGTAAGGAACCTGATCATCTCGTCCCTGCTGTTTGACACAAGCGAAGTGGCATACTAGGTCAATTAAACGAAATTCAGGGAATACTCCTTGACAATAATCCATCACTTCTTAAGGTTGATGAACTCCTCAACTTTAGCCTCCCTCATCTCTCTGGGAAGAACCTCTCAAGTAAGGATATCCTAAACATATCCAATGTGATTGGAACTCTGCCAAACGCCCTGCTATCCTGCCACATCTTAAACCAAGTCTATGCAACATCCTTCATCTAGTACGAGTCCAACTCAGCTTTCTCAACCTCCGTGGCCCCCATAGCTACCAGAATCTTCTGGACCTTCTCCACGAACTCATGTGGATCCTCTACAGTCTTAGATTTTGGAAAGATTGGAGTATTCATCCTCGTAAAATCTCGCAACATGTGTGCCATGTTGTGGTCTGGTGGATTCTCTCTCTTAACCTCTTGTCTGTTGTCCTAGGCCGTCATAGCCTTATCCTTCACAGTGAGCCATCTCTGTCAAAGTTGTCCGCACCCCCGCATCAGTCAACCCAACTGGGTTAACTGGCATGGCCAACTTGCAGCTGGAGACTGGGGTGGAACTTGGTTGCCCCCAGCAGCTGCTCCTACTCTTCCCCGACCAGCGTTGCCCCTTGTGTTCCTTTTCAAACAAAAATAAGAATTGATGTTATATACGTTCATACTACCAAGAAATTAGGCATTAAGGAAAGAACAATAAGATCATATGAAGGGAAATTTTCCTATGCATCATGAAGTCTCTAATTCTTAATAGTGGTGCACTTCACTACCTTAAGTTAGAAACTACTCGATGTGGTTGATGTAAACTTATTATCCTTGAAATTTAATCTAATGCTCTGATACCACATTTGTTACGACTGGGATCTAGACCCTAGCCGAAACCGGCGTCGTTGATCTCTCGGAGGTCACAGACAAGCCTACATACGTAATTATTAAATCTTATAGGTTAATTTTAGCAGAAAATATAAAACTTTTGTTTGTTTCGAAGTATACATCTACTTCATAGTCAGAATTGCATTATCTCACATCAGTTCATAACAACCATCTAATAATGAGATATTAAAATGAAGGAAAAAGATCATAACTGCATAAATATAAAGTTTCCAAAATGGCACGAATACAACGTCTGAAATAAGTAAGAAAGTAACACTAGTGGAACATCCTCTACTAGCTCATGCCTACATCTAAGCTAGAATATAAAAGATAAGTATCCTCGAATGCATGAGATCCTATAAAGTCCGGATGAATACTCCATTTCCGGATAGTGCCAACGTAGTCTCGTAAGCTCTAGCATGCACCTGCACCTGGACCTAAAAGTAGAGGATTGTATGGGATTAGTACACACTTGTACTAAGTATGGGTGTATGAAAGTACACACCAAGGACGTGCATGATTAACAATAGCTATCTCCTAACGATATGAATTATGGAAAGCAAAGTTAGTTAAAATTGCCAAATCAGATTAGGAAAGTCATGCTATGACAGTAACATGTATTATAATTCTTTTCATATTGCACACAACATATAACATATTTCATATAGCACACACATATATTACATATCATATATTCTATACCATGAGACCTTGGTATAACAATCTTAGCATTAGGACTTCCCAACTGAGGGCTCAATATATGGGACCTCAACTTGGGAGCCTTGTTTAGAAAACACAGTTAGCTTCATTTATTCATACGTACATCATTTTCATTCATTCATATACCTAAGATTTCGTTTAAGACTTTCACGGGTTAACTGTGCAATGACAAAGAATGAACTAGTGTCATTACTTGAGTCTAGTTCACCTCTTGATTATCCTATCAAATCACCTTTGATATCATTCATTTCATTGTGTGCATTAGTTGAGGCTGTCCTCATTCTTTCTTTGGGAATTTTAAATTTATCCAACATAGGTCATGTGAGATCCATGAAATCCAGTGTCTACCCAACACCAAAACGAGGTGTAATCACCGTCCAGAGTGAAACCAAAACATGCTAGTGTGTATAGGGAAATGACCCTACTAGAACCCTATGTTGGTTGCATAGGTTCAAAGATTAGGAGAAAATGGAGACCAATACCCGCCTAAATTGATAGTCTCATCTCATGATATTTACACAAACCTCTGCCTTCCTGAAAGAAGAAATTGCTACTCATAGCTAACCTAACGGTGCTCCGTATAAAATTCCATTGCATTCATCTCACACATCATAGAAGCTGGCTTCTAGAATGAGGGAATCATTTCTCATTAGATGATTTCTCATATTATCATTAGTATTAAGTGTGCATTAATCTCAATACTTTCATTAGAGTGTTTGTTTGAGACTGGTCTCTTTATTAATCTTGTACTCTCATAGGTGAGTACAATTTTTGATAACATTTATTTAGGCTCATTTGAGATTTATCTCATCTTTCATATTAGACTCTTATCATATTGTCACCACATTCATTAACTTTAGCATATTAGCTTTTCATAATTACTCACCCCTTTAACTGAATGTTCATTTCGTCATATGCCAATGCACTTGGACTTTTAGTGTATTTCACACTCATACTTAACCCTCCTGGGGCCACACCATTTCATCGCATAGATATTTGGTTCACATAATTTTATACGTACGTTGGACTTATGAACCCATACGTACAAGCCATGAGGCTTCGTTCGTATTTCGTCTGATTGACTCACATTAACCCAAGATTATGTGGTACAAGGCTTATGCATCTTGTAAGTATGAAGTCTCAATTTAGATTCCTATGGGCAGCATTCATTAAATATTTATTCACGTAAGACTTATGTATCAATACGAAGTTGGTCAAGGGAATCCGATTCCAAATCCCTTGGGCAACACTTAGTCTTGTACTAATTTTTTGATTTAAAATTTTGGGCTTGGGTAATCGAGGTCGAGCCCCAACGCCCACACTTCATTTTTTTTTCTTTTCTTTCACTTATCGTTTGAGGCCAAGAGGTTGTGGGATCGATCCGCCACAAACTCAATTTATTTTTCTTTAATTTTTCTCCTAAATTCCTCATTATCCGAAAGGTTGTGGATTCGATCCCCACACACCTCAATTTTTTATTCTTTCCCTATTTCATTCTTTCAGTTGAGCCTTACCTCCTTTCGGATCCCCCTTACCTCATTTTAAGTATTGAATTTTTAGTAGCTTGCATATGATGAGGTCTTGGGTTCAATCCCTAATGACCTCACCTATTTAAAAATATTTTAAAAATTAAACTCCTCCACACTACCCACGCCGAGACCAATTTACATATTTCATTAAATTTGGTCATCCTTTCAATCCACTTTTTCTGAACATGTATACGTTTGATTTTTATGGAAAATTCTTTAGTCATTTAGTAAATTATTATATACATTATTATCAAGTAATTTTATACAAAATACAATCTTTTAACATGCCATTTCCATGCTCCAAAACCATTCCAAAGAACACGGCTGCACACACATTTTGCACACATTTATCATCACATAATTCCTAACATACATACATGAACATAATCATCATAAAAACACTTTACATTGCTAAATTCTCGAAGCAATTATACCCAACCTACAACAATCGATGGGAGCTAGTGATAGGGACATGCAAAGGGGAATATTCATAGTTTTTGGATTAGAATTCGATTGAATCTTAGGGGTCTCTTGGGAGAGGGACAAAAAGGAAGAAAACCCATACCTTTTTCGTCATTTAACACCTTTCAAACCTGATCTTAAGTTCTGGCAACTCCCACGAAAAACAAATGGTTCTCCAACAAAAACTCACGCGCAAACCGTTTGAAAAATGATTTCTCTTTTTGTTTTTAGTTTAGTTTTTATTTTGAGTTTTAGTCTACAAGTTCTTCAAGAGTGATGACTTTAATTTTTTGTTCTTTTTTCTAATGATGACTGTGAGAAAGTGTCTGGAGAGACGTGAGAATGAGAGTAGAGAGAGATTGGAGAAAGTGTAGGAGTAGCAGTTTTAGTTGAAGACTTAGTCAAACTAGGACTCCTTGCCATTTATTAATAAAAATATTTTTTTTTAAAGGATTAGGTGAAATGAATAATCATGCCCTTACTTAAATCAGATAATTAATATAAATTAGTTAGATTTAACATTGCATCAACCTAGGATAAAACCTGGGTGAAGCTTAACTCGCGAAAAAGGACAAATTCGGGTCAACCCTATCAAAATGGTCCATTACACACACGAATTAATTAATTATCTAGGGTAATTACGATATCTACCATTAGCCTGGAAAATACCTTTTTACCCCTACACCCTCCAATCTTAAGATTACCCCTATCAAGTCCGGTTAAGGATCATCCGGGCGAATCTAAATATTTGGGTGCCCTACATGGGTAGACCCAACCTTGCCTAGCTCAACTAACTCATCAAGTTGGTTCGCTTGGATGATGCATAGGTTCAGAGGACTGTTTTGCGCGCATCAATCCGTGTGAACCTAGTCTAATCTAGGGATTCTAGGTACGTTAGTCATTATTTGTCATGGTCTTTTTTTTCGGATCGTTATAAACACTCTTCGTGAGTTGAGATGAAGTGCTTAGAAGCAACCGCACTACATCTCATGAGATTTCTAAGATATGTTGGAGGATGAATGCCCTTCGTGAGTTGAGATGTGGTGTTCACTAGTTATCCTTGACCTATAGACTATAATATTGAGAATCCGCGTGAATTTATGCCTAGCACCGAGAGGATATGAATGAGAGGTTGATTACACTTCGTAAGTTGAGATGTTGTATTCCAATTTACCTCGTGAGATGATTACACCTCGTTAGTAGAGAATTAGTTACTTAGTAGCAATCTCCATATCAACTAACTATGCACCTGCATGGGTGTAACTATTGGGAAAGCCATGTAAATGCTAAGAGTGACCCCATTCGAGGAAAGTGAGGATCCCTCATCCGATGGGGCTGATATCGGGATTCTATGTCTATATCTCATGGTCTATGTCAGTTAAGCTAAATCCCACACAAGAAATGAACATGCAAAATGTTCTAAAAGAGTGTTCTACTTAGGGTAGGTACTGGAATGGGATGCTATTTATCCATTGCACTAGGTAGGCAATCCAAAAGGGTAGTCTTGGTGAGACTTATTAGAATTGAATGAACTAAATCTTCTAAAAGAACGTACTACTTAGGGTAGGTGTTGGTATCGGACGCTATCTATTAATTGCACTAATTAGGACATTCCGAAAGGCAAGACTTAGTGCCAAACCTTCTAAAATAATGTGCTACTTAGAGTAGGTGGTGGTATGGGATGCCATCTATTCATTGCACTAAGTAGGCATTACGTAGGGGAAGACTTTGGTGGTTTATTGGGTATCTTTAGTGTCTTGCCATTGATTGAGGGCCTTGTTTCTCCCGAGTTAAGTAAGTCAAAAGGGGTAGTCTTGAGGATTTATTTTGTGTGTATTGAAGGAGGCATATGCACACATCCTTCATGTCTTACCTTAGTGAGTTTTAGGATAATGCCGAGTTAGAGAAACTCTTATGGAAAATGAGTTCACTTTCTCTTTCGCTTGGCCTTGGAAGTTCACTCATTTAGAATAGGATAGTTCAATGTATTTGCTCAAGTTGAATTCATTGTGAATTCCTTAAATGATTAAAATTTAAAATTTGTTCACTGTAATGTTAGTAGAGTTCAGTGTAAGTTTTTAGGAGTTACTGTAAATTGCCTCCTTTGTGTAAAATCATGGAAATTCATCTATATGTGTTAAATGATGTTCCTTATGATGTACTTCTTCTACATTCTTTAATGTTTTACTTAAATTGCATGAAATGTGATTTTACTAAAATGTCCCTTTCCCCATGTTTTTGCATATGCCATACTTAGTAAATTATTTGCACTAACCCATACTTTTCTATACTATAAGTATCGGTTGGAAGCATTTTGAAGGTTGAAGTCTAGAAGGTAAAGCTTTGGATGTGCATCCTCATTTATTCGAGGGCATAATTCCTATCTTATTAGTTTCTTTATATTAAGACTGATTATGTATTTCATTTCAATGTAAAGGGTCGTGTCCATAAATTATTTATGTCATATTTATATGTTTGGTTTGTGAAGATGAAATTTCTTATGTATTTATAAAAGATTTGCTTTTATTAAATTATTCGTGAAAAGTTTTAATTCCGCACTACTTTTCATGTCTTATGTAATGAATGCTAGCTGAAGGTCTTGTACAAGACCCCAAAGGGTCAAGTACGCCAACCATGAAATGAGGGTTCCTCCTAACTTCTAGGGGGTACTTTTGGGCCGTGACAAGAATTAGAACTTTTCACACCAATATCATTAAACAACAGTCATATTACAATCATAGCAACGTTAAGTCTCAACATAAGTCATTCTTAGACTCAAGAAAACAAGGGACACGACCCATACAATACGAATATAAAAATACATAGTCTATTACAATACTTTGAAATAAAAATAATATATGTCCTCGAGTCAAGTGAGGATACATTTCAACTTTGCTTGAACGATAACTAAAACCAAGGTTTCCTTCATGATCCTTTTCACCTTCCACCTACACCTGTAGATATAACAAAATGTATTGAATTAGTACAAATACTTTTACTAAGTATGACTTAATGCATCAAAATTATGAAAAATACACATTTATTAGAAACATGTTCTTTTCAATTAAAACAATATATCCAATTTTGGGTGGAAGCGTTAAAGAGGAATAATTGTAGAGAGAAGAGAGTAGTGGAAGACTGATATTTTATTTATGAAGGCAAATGCCTCTTATATACACATACATAATGACCTTTCATCTTTGCTAAAAGACGATTGGCCTTTACTATTTACACAGTTACTTGACCTTTACTATTTACATAGTAACTTGACTCTTACTATTTACGATTGGGACCTACTGACACTATTTACTTTACGACTTTTTACAACAAAAAAAAACAAAATAAACTTTGGCCAAATGGCCGACATACTATTTTCTATGGCCTTTGTATGTGTATATAAGAGGCATTTGCCTTCATAAATAAAATATCAGTCTTCCACTACTCTCTT
>NC_028645.1:9666998-9738592 GCF_001406875.1 Solanum pennellii
CGTCTCAGCCAGTTTTTCCAGAAATTAAATCTGCTGCTCAAAACGACTAAACAGGTCGTTACAGTTTTCCCGGACGTTTCCAACCTAAACATGCTCTTATATGAGTTTATCAACTTTCAAGTGAATTTCATCAATAACGAACACGTAAAACTCGATGAAACATGGTTAGAAACACAAGGTCGTTTCAAGGAAAAACTTTAGAACGACATGGATGTTCTTGGACGTTTGACCTCCAATCTTAACGAAACATGATACATTGCCTATATATACTATAATAAATCATTTTAAGGACCTTATAACTTCATTAATCACATATAAACACATATAATCACATATGAGTCACATAGGTGATTTAGTCGTCAAATGTCTTGGTCGTCCCTTGACGTTTCACTTCCAAACCAGCTAGAATCTTAGACACTACCTCAATACCACATTATATACCAATTGAGGAACTTATCCAATAATGACAACAATGTTAGGATCTAGTTCACCGAAGTAATTTTCGGGGTCTTACATTCTCCCCCACTTGGACAACGTTCGTCTTCAAATGACACTTGTCACTCTCCGAAAACTTCCAAGAAAAGAGATTAAACTAGAAGATCAAAGCCATACCATATATCATATAATCAAGAACAAAACATCAATATCACATAATCATGTGATTCAATACCAATAAAAAACTAGATGAAAATTCTATTACTCATTCGGCTATAAAACTCACATTCTTCATTCCAAATAGAAAAAGCTCATTTTATATTCAATATCATACTCATATACATCATTTCTAACCACATTGAAACAATTTTAGATCAAACAATTACTTAGTCAAATTTTCGAAAATTTAACGGTGAGCAGGCAAAGCAATACATTGAATTGAGCAAATTTTTCAAAAATGCATCTTTTAGGCAATTCATGATAGAAACATGCTAATATGCAAGGTAAAATCATGTAGACACATTTTACAACATAATCATATCTTCATAAAATACACAATGCAAGAAGTTAATAAAATTCAATTTCAACAAAACTCCTAAACACCATGCATATGCAACATGCTTCTAGGACTCTCTATCCTATCTACTAACAGTACTCACCCACTTAGAAGGAACTCATATCACTAAAAGACAAATTCAAGGACTTACGCTTATCATCATCACCATCCAGCTTCTCTCCGCTAGTCCGGAGTGCATAGAAATGCCTCGTTGCTTGAACATCATCCTTTGGAACATTTGGAGCAACTTTCTTACCCTCTCTTCCTCTAGAAGCAATGATAGGATAATCTCTCACCTTGTGTCCTTCCTTACCACAACCAAAGCAAATCCCGGTACCCTTTAGACACTCGCTATAATGCCTCTTTCCACAAGTGACACGTGTAGGTCTTCCATTTTGAGAACCGCCTCCTTTCTCCAATTTCACATTAGCACTCCAGGATTCTTCTTGAGTTTGAGCCCTCTTCTTAAACCTAGGTTGACCATGATGACTAGAACCACTCCTTTTTAGGATTCTAGACATTATCTTAAGTTTAGAGACTTCAATTGATCGGGCATACACAATTAGTCTAGCTAGGGTCGTATCATCATGTAGCATCACCGTACGACATTCCTCCCTCACTAGATTGGCCACACCCATGATGAAGCGACTCATCTCATCCCTTGGATTAGACACAAGATATGAAGCATATATAAATAACATTAAGAACTTCAAAAGAGTATTTCTCAACGCTCATATTCCCTTGCTTGGGATTGATAAACTCCACTACCTTAACTTCCCTCCTGTCACGGGGAAAGTACTTCCCCAGAAAAGCTTCTTTAAATTCTTCCCACTCAAAAGGACTCGACTCCACCGGCCTATTATCCTTCCATTGAGTGTACCATATTTGAGAAACATCCCTTAACTGGTAGGAAGCTAGCTTCGCCTTCTCCGTAGATGTAACTCCCATTGCACTCAACACCTTGTACACACCATCTAGGAACTCTGGGGGATCCTCTCCCAGATCAGATCCAAGAATATAGGAGGATTCATCCTCACAAAGTCTCTCAACCTAGACGTCACAGTGCTCTCCACAACATTCACCCTAGGCACCATACTCAAATTCAGTTGAGTAGTCATACCTCGGGCTAAAACAAGCAAAGCCTCTCTAATATCACTATTACTAAAATCCAAGGGAACCACCGGAACATTATTACCTCCTTCCACAATAGGGACATGATCATCATGAACACCTTGAAAACCTTGAGGAGCTTGCTTAACTTGCTCAACTTCAGGAGGAATCTCCTCATGCACATCATTCCCCTCAACTATCCTAGTCGGTGTCCTCCTTGTATTCATCTTGCCAAAAACACAAGGAACACCATAATAAAAGAGTACTCATAAATTTTACTCTACGGCACGATATAGGAGTAGAAAAGAAAAGAAACTGTATCGTCCGATAGCCTCTCGCCCATATATTTGTCACGACTCACACCGATGGTCAAGTCTCTACTAGACGTGAATTGATGATACTTTTCGATTCCTAAGACTACTTCCATAACCTATGCATTTATACCAAACTTGTCACATCCCGAAACCACACCCTAGAAGTTAGGGTAAATCTTGGATAACAACCGGCGTACTTGACCTCTCGAAGGTCTTGTACAAGACCTTTCCGTATTGTTCATCCCATTTACATAATGAAAAGGTGTGCAGAATTAAAAATTTTCACAAAACGTTAAAATATCTTTAATGATATCTTTCATTAGAAATCATAGGAATTACTAAGTTTCAATCTCATCAGACTTAGACATGAGAATATTTTGGGACACGACCTGTACTTCAAAATATTGAATTACTTAGTCTATTACATATATCAATAAGAAACATAAAATATATCTTGCCCTCGAATCAAATGAGGACATACTTCAACTTCACTTGAATGATGCTACGATCCAAGTCTTGCTTCCAAAATGCTCCTTACCTACCAACAATTATATAGATAGATAAAAGCATGGATTAGTACAACCACATGTAATAAGTATGACATTATGCAAAAAATCATGAAAAAAGACATTTATTGGAAATATGCATCTTTTCATTTAAATATCATAATATACTCATAAGAACAACATTTATCAACTTAGAAACATATAAGATAACATTTAAGCAATTATTCACATTTTTTAGGCAACATTACAGTAAGCTTTGTCACATCGAAGTGTCTCTTCTTTCCTTTTAAAACTTCCTAGCATGTAGTCTTCTCACTAAAAGCTATCCTAAGACTCACTTAAGCAACACAAATAGATACCGCCCATACACCCTGTCTAAGAATGCCAAAATGATCCTCAAGATCACCTATAATGAGACACACACACTTACAACATACCAAACATATGAACATGAGATTTCCTCTACCAAGGGTGATTCTAAGTCTCACTTGAATGAGTTGTGAAGCGACCTACCATACAAACCCTTACAAACACACTTAAGAGATCCCATACACTACCTATGATAGAATCATCCTCCATTAAGACATCAACATATAGATAATATGACATTCTCTTTCCAAAGGCTATCAAAATACTTACTTAAGTAAATCAAGAAGATAAAGTCCATGATTGACCTCTTCAAAACTACCTAAATAATCCATAAGACTATCTAAGTTTAGATCATGTCTACAGAATAAACCATTCTCCTTAACTAGAGTCATACTTAAGACTCATCTTGGTAAGATACAAAGTGATCATTCCTATTCCCCCTTCACACGTTAACTAGATGACCCTTAAGTAATTACATTTATCAGTTCATTTAAGACTCATTCATCACATAAGGATATTCAAGTAATGCTCTTGGACAAGACCTAGGAACTTCAACTAACACCTTCAAAGCCTATTGTGCATGTCTAGATAGCGTCCCATAACACCACCTAAACATCATAGAACTCCTCTGATGCTAGTAGGTATCCCATATGATGAGAATAGACAATAACTGATATAGACTATGATAGCAAAACATTGAATCTGGAGTTCTATCCTACTCCGATGAGGGTATTCTACTAGTCAATGGTAGAACTTAGACAGATCCCATGTAGGCACACGGTTAAGGAATATGAAGGGTGTGCTTTGTAATCTAGTCTCATTCTTTAACTAGAACTACTTCCTTACCATAATCACTTAGTTCTAGCCATTGTTCTCATAGAGTAATTTACCCTAAAGGTTCATATATAGGGGTTCCATATCAAGTTCATAACCTAATCACATTTACCCTACCAAAGAAAGATCCATTAGGGCTACCTTAAAATGGCGAGAAGAAGATCATGATGACTTTCCTAAGGATTGATATGATGTATTCCATCCAATCAATTTTATGTCTATAATCCCTTTACTTGAAGGATACCATTACGGCTTTCGACTTCAACATTCATAACTTTACCTCTAGGTTCAAGGTTCCACATAAAGGACTCTCTTAGCATAATTTAAGGTCCCATGTCATTCATAAATACAAGACTAAGAGTCTTTAGCATCCTAAGTCAAAACATCTCACATTCACATTCATACATTCATCAAGTAAGGGACACAGGTCAACTAAGACAAGACACAACATACTTTACTTTAACACATATAACATGTCATTATAGAAGCACATAGAAATAACCCTTATCACCTTTAAGTAATCCTATACACTACCATATCATAATCAATATGAACATCATAGACTCATATAGTCAAGTAGGAATAACCATGCATCAATCCTAAGACTATACACCTGAAGACATAGTCATAGTTTATCATGGTCACCTAAATAAAATCAATAGAAGAACACATATACTTTCACATTGCTTATCATTTATATCTATAGTATTCAACTTCAAAAAATCTTCATAATAGTTCAAGTATTTGCCGACAAGGTCATAATCATCATATTACTTAAAATAACGCCGACAAGGCCACATCAATTACAAGTAAAGCACATAACACCGCCACCATAAGTGGAACATACAACTAACAACATAATTGAAGTATAATAATCATAAAATAAAGGAAAATAGGGCAGCTTACCACCACTCCATCCTCAACACTTCCATCCAAAGCTAAGCTATCAAATTTTATACCATAAGGCCCTTACCCATTCCCATGAACATCAAATCAATGCATAAATCATAATACTCAATGAAACTAGGTTTATTAAAAATAGATTTATAAATCTAATAAACCTATACATCAATTGAATATAATTTTTACATCATTAGATAGCCCATAGAAAGCTACACAAGAATTCGTAAACATTATGTCAATATTAAGTAACCCATAAAGCAGTCAAAAACTAGGGTTCATAAATTACATGAGTTCATAGTTTTATTGAGTTAAAATCATCAAATTTGTAAAAATTCAACCAATATACAATGTTTAAAAAAAACATTTTAATGCAAGAACCCATGCATAGATCATGAAATTGGACAATTCATCTTTGAAAACTTTAGAAAACATCTTTGAAAGTTGGGCTTCTTGATGAATAGAGTTTCAAGGATCAAAAAAGATACCTCAATGAAGAAAATTCTTCAATTTTATGAAGAATCTCCACTCAATTCTCCAGTCCAAGCCCTTCCTTGACTTTTTGCACCAATGGAGTTCTAGAGAATTTCTAAGGGAATTTCGGTTTTTATTTTTGAAGAATGAAATCTTCTTAGTGTTTTAGGATTATAAACACATTAAAATACCCAAAATACACTTAACCTCAAATATTCTTATTTAGATTTGGGGTGAATTTACCAATTCACCCCTTGAACTTACAGTGAACTGCGCTGGAAGGCAATCCACCTACGACTTGCCAAACAACGGCCCATCCCTTGACCAACGGAATGTCCTGTTGATCCGTGGTCTGGGACTGAGGCTTTTCTTGGCTTCCTATCCCCAAAACCTACGTTAAAATCAAAGAGACACCACCAACGGGGCGTCGACTGACCCACTGAGTGCGATTGCCATCCGTTGGTAGGAGGCCTTGGGAAGTCTTGGGCACCAACTTTGGGTCCTTCTTCAAGAACCCTTGGATGGTCCTTGGGGATGTTTGGCTGGACGTATTCAACCAAACCATGATCGTATATAATTTTATCACCTCTCACATGAATTGCATCCAAAACGAACACGTAAAACTCGACGAAACATGCTTAGATAGACAAGGTCGTTTCAAGGCAAAACATTCGAATGTCATGGACGTTCTTGGACGTTTGACCTTCAAACGTCACGAAACTTGACACACTACCTATATATACTATAATAAATCACTTACTTACCTTATAAACTCATGAATCATATATAAAAACATAGAACAACATATGAGACACATAGGTGACTTAGTCGTCGAACGTCTCGGTCGTCCCTTGACGTTTAACTTCCAAATCACCTGAACTCTTAGACACTGCCTCAATACCACTTTATAGACAAATTTAGGACCTTATTACATCATTACTACTATGTTAATATTTAGTTCACCTAAGTCATTTCGGGGTCTTATAGTTCTAGCATTTTGATAGTATTGTTAGAGGTTCTGTTAGCTAGGGTGTACTGCTAGCTAAGTGATTACTTGATCTTGTCCTTCTTTGGGTTAGATAAGATTGTTTATCCCTTTATTAGTATTTGACGTCTAAAGATCAGATTTTTATAACTTAAGATCATGGAAATATTATGTTGTCCGAATGGAACCTTTAAAAAATTTGTGATGATTTATGCATAATGGGTATCTGGTGGTTGATTTAGGCTCACTTATTGTCGTAGCCAGTATTTTAGAAGTTAATCTTGGTTTGTAAGAAAATTTTCATCATGATTGTTGTGTTAAGGTCCAGGGGTTCATGTATAAATTGGGTTCATGGTTTAGTTATGGCTTGATAATGACTATTGACTTATAGATCTTGCAAAGTTTGATTTGAAAGTTCAGTTCTTAGTAGTTGATCTTGCTGGGATTGTCTTAGGAGGAGCTCACTTAGAAATATAAACACCGACTAGTAGATCATGACTTAGACTTCTGGTAACGTCGGTTATTCTTCCTTCTTCTTCCTTATGTTCGAGGACGAACATGATTTTTAGTGGTGGATAATGTAATGACCCGGAAAAATATTTCAGAAATAATCATAAAAATAACCATTATATCCTTCTCAATAGTTATCTGAGTCATTTATGATTAGTCAGAGAAGTTGATTTGAGAATTTTTAACTATTCGATAACAACAATTATTTAATTAACGGATATTTTATTAATAGTTTATTCTTTTAATTGATGATTAGTGGGACAAGCACATATTTTTTATAAGTAAATTAGAGATTTATTACTTTTAGTACATAAGTTTAGAAAAGAAAATAAAGAAGAGGAAGAAAGAAATTTGAGCGGCGCGACCAACTTGCTCAGGTAATAATCATAACCTTAAATTTTCATTATTCCATATATGAATAATTGGTCATTGATGGTAAAGGATACTATAATGATATTATAATATGGAGTTTATTAAAACGGTGTAAGGGGGAAAATTATTTATTCAACTTTAAATATTATTTAAGGAATACATTAGAAATAGGGAATTTAATATAGATAAGTTGGGGGGTTAGACAATGTTGGTGCAAAGTAAATGTGCAGAAAGCAAATTAAGTTGATAAAAAGAAGAAACAAATAAATAGAAACTTGTATCATATGATAATGATTTTTGACTTGGCCAGGGAAAATAGAAATGTTTGTGACAATAGGGATGTAATTGTTGGGTAATAATTATTATCAATCATTGGTCAATGACCATGGATTATCATTGGAGGGTCATATACTTCTGCATGGATAGAATAATTAGGTGTATATATATTAACTAGTGTATTTTGACATTAGATGTACAATTTCGCACATTGGGTTTCTTGATATGGACGCCAGTTTCTATTATTTAATAATACATGATATTACTTTCTTTTAGAATTTTCTTATGGTTATAATATAATTGATATATTGAGATAGGTAATTGAATATTATGTGAAGTCTATTGAAGTTATGGGTAATTGAAGGATTTTAGATTTAACCCTAGACTTGAAACTTGGAAAATATGACAATTGAAATGTTAATTGGCATCATGATTTAGGAAACTTGATTATAAACTTGGGTGAATTTCTGGGTCAAAGTTAAACACATAGTAATATGGGTGTTATTAGTTTTAGAATCTTATTGTGATTATTTGTTTGAATAGATTATATTGATTTGGAAGTCAACCGAAAGAGGAAGACTCAAGTTCTGGAGTAATTTTTTGACTATTAGAGGCAAGTGGATTTCAAAATCCTTGTTAAGTATATGAAATTCGTGTATTTCCTTGTGTATGTTATTGGGAGTAATGGGACTTAGTGAAGGGTTGACTTGTCAAACCTTGATTAATTCTAAATGATGAAAAGGAAAAAAAGACAATGTGATTAATTGTTTGTGTGTGATTTGTTGAGAAAGGTACGAGTACCTATGTTATAAAGACAAAGTTTATCACTATAGAATGTGAATTGTAATATGAGAATGCCAAACATATGAGCATACACTGATATATTATTGACTTGATTTGTTATGTGTGATTATGTTCTCTATTGAACCCGTATAATTTGGATAATTGAGGTTATTATATGTCATTGTGATACTTGATTTATTTAGATGTTGCATCATCCCCTTTATTTGATATCATATTGTACACATGCATTTACATGAGATTGGGTATGAGTAAAGGTCTAACACGTGGAGATCGTCCGTGTTGAGCATGTGAATATCGTCCGTGCAATAAATAAGTTATGATTATAATTTAGGCACGTGGAGAACGTCCGTGCGGAATTTTTTTGATTTATGATAGTGCATTGAGATCATCCGCACAAACACGTGTAGATCGTCCGTGTCGGTATATAAACCTCGCGAGTCACCCATGGGTCATGAACTCTCGATGTATTTCCGAGGAATATCATGTATAAACTGTAGAGAGAGTACTTGGTATTTTGAGGCATATTGTTTAATTGCGTGATATTGCATTACATCTCATGACATCCTTCATTCATTATGATTATGTGTTTTTTGATTGATGATTGAAAATACTTAATATTTGGTTACATCTATTTGATGAACTAGATCTTGTGTCTTGCTGATATTATGAGTGCCTTTTTGTGGAGGTTGTAATTGATGAATTTTGAGCTTGTTGTTGATATATGTGTTTGTAAATGGTGAACTATTAGGTTGGATTGATTTTATGCAGGTTGTAGTTTTAGAGGTTCGGTTATGGTGTATGGAGTACTCGTATTTTTCCCCTTAACATGTGTTTAGAGGTTTACTTGCTGAGTACTATGTGGTTTGTTAATCACCCCTTGCTTCTACAATTTTTTGTAGGTTACTAGACCGGATCCTTGTGATATATTCTCTTCCTTTCTGAGGCTTGTTGGAGATTTGTAAGATAGGTGTTTGTCACCTCAATAGATCATCTTACTCCTGTTTATGATCTTGTTCTACTCTATAAATAATTTCAAATGAGACATATATTTCTTTTAATTCAATTATATTATTTGAGAGGTTTGTACGCGTTAAAATCAAATTTTGGGGACATTTTTGTGTTTATTATAGAATTTCTGCATTTTATTGTAATGGTCATGTTTTAGGCTGACTTGTCTTGATGGGATAAGACGAGTGTCATCACGTCTATTTTTGGGCCCACTAACTAACAGAAACGGTTATGAAGATATACTTGATTTTTTAGAAAATAAAATTGATTTTCAAAATTATGTAACCAACTCACGAATATTATTATTTTTTTAAAAAAATGACAAACTAGTTACTGTTTGTGTTTGAATTTAGCGTGATATTCTAAACAGCTCTATCCACTATCATTTTTTTCTCTCTCTATAGATATATACACCATTAAAAAATAAAAAAAAATAAAAAATAAATCAAAGTCATCAATGTTTCAGAAATATATGCACATCGATAATAATTTGCCACAATTGGATAAAGATATATTTATGGATATTGTTTTCCATTCCTTTGCTGATTTTATATTTAGTTTTTTTTTGTTTCATATTTCGCGAGACTTAACAATATTTGTGTGTGTGCACATCGATACCCTTATTGCTTTCTAACAATATGATGAATTTAAGGGAATACCTTATAGTTTAATATTAATAAGCGGATGTTAAGAATATTTTATATTGTTGTTTGTTCGTAATTCTTAATGAACAATAAATCTTGAAATTGGGGAGTATTCTAAAGGTTACACTTCTTTCTTTTATCTATTCCTCGTTGAATAATATATATATCTGTTGATTGTTTTAATCTCAAAGAGTAAATTTTTTTTAACATTTTCTTCAAAAAAAATTGTTTTATAAATTTTGAGGATAAATTATATTTCAGTAATCGTTATATCATGTTTCACTAAAACAAGAGTCAAAATGTGTTGAACAAATCTTATCACCGATTTAAATTGAGTGTTGATGACTGAAAGAAGAAACCCATGAGAAACTTGACAGTATTATATCCACAAAATATGTTTGAATAGAGTATGAGAAGTTTGAAAACAATTTTAATCATCTATAGTATTTTTTTGACAATTGTTTTTTAAGTTAGTTGATTTCCTTATTCGAATACAAATATGTATTATATATTATTCTTTAATCTTGCATGATTATTATTTACCAGTGATTGGATTATTTTTTTGAAAAAGTAAAAATGTTAAACATATGATGAATATTATCACTAATTAAACACAAATCCAAAAGAAGAAGAAGATACATTATAAAAAATTGGCATTATATTTCTTGTTGGTAACCCAATTTAAGTAAATCCTAATCGATGGAATTTTTTTTCTAGGAGATAGTTGATCACCCAATTCAAATAATATCAACTCAAAATAAAGATTCAGGTTATTGATTTAAACAGGATAACTTTATAAAGAAAATTAATTATTTAAAACATAATTAAAATTAAAAAAATGACAAAAATAAAATAAACTAGTTAAAACATTTTTAAAAAAACAATCAGCCGTTTGTATTATTTAAAATATCCAAAAGAAAATCCTTTTTCAAAATTACCTCAAATATAGTTTCTTTATAATTAATTTAATAAATGGTTGTATTAGTTAAGATTATTTTTAACTTAAATCAATTTTCAATTATATTGTTGAACAAATTTAATACGGAAAAAATATTTTGTAAACTCTTTTAATTTTGATTGTATCAACATATCATTCAATTTTATGGTATCAAATATTTCTTATGGAATGTTAGGATTAATAAATTATAACATCGATTTTCAAACGATATGAACAGAATAAAGCATAAACACATTTTAATACGATTAAATACATTATATACTAGTAATATTCATTAAATGTGTTCAAATAAATAAGTTAATGATTTGTATTATTATATTATTGTTATTATTATATATATTATAACTTAAATATATTATTAACTGAATAGTATAATAGTTATTTTTAGTTATAAAATTATTGCATGTTAAATCATCTGTGCGCGCATGTGTGCTGGTAGTATATTAAAACTACTACAGTAGTTACCATGGAATACACGTGCAACACACGTGATCTAAAACTAACTAATTACAAAATATCATAAGTAACCCTTTAAAAACATGCCAAAACAATTTCAAAAGTTAGATGGTTATAAAATTTGTAAAGCAGAGGATGATTAAAAATTTTGTACTTTAGGGATTTTTGTATGTTACACCTACTTAGCCTAGACTAGATTACTAAATTATTAATGCGAGTAGCCTCTATGAGCAAATAATAACATCTTCCTAATTCTCCTAAATGCAATTTCCTATATTCGTTCTTTCCATAAAGTAGAATTTATCAACTNTAACTTTATAAAGAAAATTAATTATTTAAAACATAATTAAAATTAAAAAAATGACAAAAATAAAATAAACTAGTTAAAACATTTTTAAAAAAACAATCAGCCGTTTGTATTATTTAAAATATCCAAAAGAAAATCCTTTTTCAAAATTACCTCAAATATAGTTTCTTTATAATTAATTTAATAAATGGTTGTATTAGTTAAGATTATTTTTAACTTAAATCAATTTTCAATTATATTGTTGAACAAATTTAATACGGAAAAAATATTTTGTAAACTCTTTTAATTTTGATTGTATCAACATATCATTCAATTTTATGGTATCAAATATTTCTTATGGAATGTTAGGATTAATAAATTATAACATCGATTTTCAAACGATATGAACAGAATAAAGCATAAACACATTTTAATACGATTAAATACATTATATACTAGTAATATTCATTAAATGTGTTCAAATAAATAAGTTAATGATTTGTATTATTATATTATTGTTATTATTATATATATTATAACTTAAATATATTATTAACTGAATAGTATAATAGTTATTTTTAGTTATAAAATTATTGCATGTTAAATCATCTGTGCGCGCATGTGTGCTGGTAGTATATTAAAACTACTACAGTAGTTACCATGGAATACACGTGCAACACACGTGATCTAAAACTAACTAATTACAAAATATCATAAGTAACCCTTTAAAAACATGCCAAAACAATTTCAAAAGTTAGATGGTTATAAAATTTGTAAAGCAGAGGATGATTAAAAATTTTGTACTTTAGGGATTTTTGTATGTTACACCTACTTAGCCTAGACTAGATTACTAAATTATTAATGCGAGTAGCCTCTATGAGCAAATAATAACATCTTCCTAATTCTCCTAAATGCAATTTCCTATATTCGTTCTTTCCATAAAGTAGAATTTATCAACTTCCAAAGTCACTAGGTGGTCATTAACATAAAATTAATGATCAATCCTTGCGATTCAGGGTTTCATTTGAGTTTTTTCTTGGAAAAGGGTTCAAAATAAATATAAACTTTCGTCGAAATTGTTGTTACACATTCTAACTTTGTGAGGGTCCTATGACTCCCCCTAGACTACTTTTTGGGTATTATTGAGGGTATTATTAACTAAGTTGGATGAGAAAGTTACCACACTCTCCATTAGGTGGGGCGAAAATTAAGTAAAATGAACCTATCTTTTCTTGCTATGTGGCAATCCACATCATTCCATTTTTTTAATATTAAATATCCTTAATTTTAGCTGTTAGTTAATATTAGTTTTTAGTTAGTGTATATACAAATGCCAAAATATTTTCCTTAATAAATTACACTTAATTATTAATTATTATTAATATTTCTTCTTCATCAAAAATCCAATCGCTTCACTGTGTCAATTCCGGCAACGAAAAAATATGCCGATGGCGATAACGGAAAAATCAACCGCAACAATTATAGGAAAGTATAATCACCACCACACGAGTACCATTACCTCCCTAAATTGTAACAACTACCTCCATACAATCGAAATTTCAAATTTGCAATGAACTAAACCTACAAATGTACCCCATTTCAAAATTTTGCCACAGTCGAATCATTATTACTTCGCCATTATCACAAAAAACCTTCCATCGCCACCAAAATGACAAAGACAACCACAAAGTTTTATTTTTTTGTGAAAATAAATGAAATTTATTGCCTAAATTAACCATTACTCATTAGAAAGAAAAACCCAATGTATATACTAGGTTTTTACAAATAGAATTAGTTAAAGAAAATTTTGTTGATTTAGTTTAAAAGGAAATTTTTAGGATGTTTATGATGGATTTTAATGTGAAAGTCTTTAGGTAAGAGTTTAAATGAAAGAATGGGGTAATGGTAGAAGAAGGTATTAAAAAAACTAGAAAAAAAATTTGAAGAAAAAAGAATTAGAATAATAAATGCAGTAGCAAGCGGGTCTGTGCCACCTTCTTGATAAAAAAACTTGGGTTTGACCTTATCACGACCCATATCGTCATCATTCGCACCCACCCTAACCCTTCGGTGGGAGAATCACTAGTACCATCCAACTAAAGTTAATTACTCTAGAATCTAGGTATTTAAGTTACGTAAGAAAGTTATAATAGATTAAAACAATGCAGAAAATATGCGTAGAATATGAAAGTCAATGTAGAAAAACTCTAACTACAACAATTCTAAAAACAAGGGGTACAACACCGAAACTAACAACAACTTAACCAATAGTCTGAGTTCGAAAAGAGTGGACTTAAACAAAGAGAACTCAAGGCAGCCCAGAAGTACTACCTTACCCTTGAATTCGACGCAATCACTGATCTCCTACTGTCAACAGTCGCGTGAAGATGCCCAGTACTCAACAAAAACAAGAGCAAGTGTAGGATGAGTACACAACCACCGTGTACTGGTATAATAACACGAATATCTCACTAGTGTAATATAAAGATGTAAGGTCTCTCACAATGGAATAAGGTTCTCAGATCCTCACATGTGCAAAAAAAGGTTTAAAATATGTTAATTAAGCGTTTTACAGTATGCATACTTGATTTGAAGTGATTAGGAGGTCAAACGTCCAAGACGTTCGAAATTGATGTGAGAGGTCATTAACATGCACACGAGTGTATTTACGTTTGAAAATGCGGGAGCAACTCCCCAAGGACCACCCAAAGGGGTCCTTGAAGAGGACTCAAAAGGTTTCCTAGGCACTGCCTTAGCAGTGTCAATCGACGAGCCAAGGAATAACGGACCGTTCCTCAATCGACTCCCGGTTGATGGGGGCGTAGATCAACACTTAAAAATGTGATATTAATCTCTTAGGAAGGATGTGCATTCACAATCGATGGAGTTGTAGGATGAGCTGTCGTCCAATCGATGCCCCGTCGTCCATGGTCGTCAATGATGCTTGCAATTCTGCTGCATGCACGCTGCCATGCTAAGGGGTGAGTGTCGCGTTCCTAAATTAATATGGACGGTTTGTTTAAATTTTTTTTTGCATTTGAAGTTGATATATAAGCTTTTAACCCCATTTAGACCTCACTTTTAAAATTAGACTTTCCCTCTCAAACAAAACCTCTCTAAAAACCTCCGTTGGAGATGAAGCTCAAGAACAACATTGTTGATGGATTGTGATGGTTTATTCATCAATGTTTCGTTGTTTTATCCTATAATGAGGTATGATGATCCTTAATCGTTGGATATCCATTCATCAATCTAGCCATGGTTCTTTCTCAAATTGATTTCAAAAGCATGTTTATGATGAATTGTTGATTAGCTACTATTTTTCATATGATTTTAAATTCAATAGCATGATGAACCCATGATCCTCCAAATTTCTCAATTTAATCTACATTGTGGTCATTGTGATCTAGATGATAGATTTATTTTAGTGTGATTTGATTATGATAAAAAAGAGGGTGGCTGCCCCAATATTGTGTCGATAGCCATTATGTGATCATGTTGTCCAATATACATACACTCATATGTCATTCATGCTTACAACTAGTATGGTTCATGGTATCTAATGAAGGATAGTTCCTATATGCACTAATGTCTACTACTATGCATGTAAAGTATATGTCCACGAAAGTATGAATGTATTTTAACTAGGATGACTTGATAGGTGAACTATTATAGGTAAGGGTCTCAACCTTCGTCTATACATTGCACATGTCTACCTTGATAGAATAGTTTCTAGGATGATTATTATGTATACATGAATATGAATGCATGAATTAAGATATGAACATGAAAGTATATGCTATGATGTAAATTATATAATATGATGAAGTATGCATGTGTGTAGTATCTAAAATGTGTTTATGTGAAAGGTCTTCTCATATAAGTACACATACACACACACATGAATGTATATATTGAAGCATGTATGATAATCTAGTAAGAGGGAGTCTCTTGAAAGGTATTCTGAATTGTACTCTAAACTATATTGTTCTTGTATATGACATATCCTTGTGAAATTATTTCCCACATTAATTAGGTTGATGAAAGGAAATTCTCATCTATAACCTACGATCTAATCATATGAGGGATTAATTCTCCTAAAGTAATTTTTATGAAGTAAAGTTAATAAAGACTTTTCAATAGAGGGAATTTAGCTTATCACCGAGTGAACTTGACCAAATGAGAGGTTCCCCTTCCTAATGAGGAAGACTTGTTCACCAAATAATATCATGAGATGGAAACTATAATGTCTAAAGGCATAAATAGGGTTTCAATATACACCTCCTAGTTCCATAACTATGTTCTTAGCATGTAAAGAACCTCCTTTTGGTGTGGGGTTCCATGACACCAAATTCCATGTTTTGCTTACGTGGACTTATTGTATGTTAAGTCTATGATTTCCCTAAAGTAAAATGGACAATTGAAGTAATGTAGTGAATTATAACTCAGATAACCTAAGGGAAGTTTGTTAGTGTAGGTGAGGGTATGAGACTTTACTTATATATTGAACAAGTAACTCTTGAAGGGAGTTCGAGCAAGTTGTTCAATATGTATGTAAATATGTATATGTGTTGTATTCATTACATTATGTTATTGACCTAATTGTAAGATAATATGCATGGTATGAGTACTATGGTGTCTATATGATGAGGTCTTACCTTATATGCATAATGTTGGTCTCATTGACTATATTATGATGGTCTCACTTGGCATGTATGAAGTTGTCTATACTTGTATTGATGATGTATGAATTAAAATATGATGCTTATGGTCTATTTTTGAGTTTACTAGGTTTGTGTGGGGTTATGGGACTTCACATGTACGTTGCACAAGTAGGCTTAGATTGGGATTATGAGTAAGGTTTTTATTATGTCCTTATGAAATGAAGTCCAAGTATGCTATTGTTGACTATTGCCTCTTATGATGTTATTGGTAGTGTTGACTTGCATGTTGTCTTGGAATGGGTCTTATATGTGGTTTTTGAAGTATGTTGGGTCATATATAACATATGTGTTTCATGATATGTGGTGCTTATGTCAAAGTATGTGCTTAAGTTAAGGATGGTTGTACGAGTGTTCACCTTGGTGACCTTAAGGTGATGTTGAGTGTGTCTAGTGAAATGGGACACTATTCATGCATTGCACCAAGTATTACTTATGGGTTACTTGGGGGTATGGACTAATAGTAAAGTAAAAGAACATTACTGTGTATAAAATGCTTGATGTGTATTAAATGCAATGTATGAATTTATATGATGTTAGGACCATTGTATATGTCTATATGAAGTATATTGTGTAATTGTGCCAATGCTTGTGAAGTTTCTTCCAAAAGGCATGTTGCATGATTTCAAAGTAAAATGTCGCCTTCAAATGCATGTTTTTGCAGGTTCTCGTACTTAGTGCATTCTTGTACTAACACCATTCTTCTTCACCTTTTTACACAAAGTGTATGTTATGGATGCTTAAAGAATGTCTCTAATGTGAAGGGCTTGATATGTGTTTCCCAAGATCAAGAAAGGGATCCTTATGATTCAAGGATTTCCTATGTCCTTTTCATGTTCAAACTTATGTAATAGCTTAATTATTGTTATATATTGATAAGGGTCGTGTCCTTATTCTATTCTAATGATGTCGAGTCTACGATGGCAAAAAGGACATAGAGTCTAACAATGTATTATGACATATATTTTATTCATATGAAGTGATGATTCTAGCATACGATATGCTATGAAAAGTTTTAAATTTTCCGCTAATTTCCTATGACAATGCGGTGAATGATGCCTATGGGCTTGTACAAGACCTCGGAGAGGTCAAGTACGCAATGTTACTTCTAGGAGGTGATCCCCGATCTTGACACACGTAGTATTAGATCACCAGGTTATAAAAGTAGTTTAAGAGTCTTGTTCATCGGTAATGAGTCGCGACACATCTAAGAGAAAGAGACTATAAGATGATAGAGTTTCCCTTCTTCACTGTTCATGTGTCGTGCCATACAACTTAACTCTACATGATCTCTCTCTTATGTTTTCTTGTCCTGTGGTATTTTAGATGTGATTGCTAGGATTAAATGGTATCTCGATGCTTGAGGGAGAAAAGGTGAGTTTTGAGACTTATCTTTGTTTTACGGCTTGATGAGTATGCATAAAGGTGAATTTGGATTATATGTTGATGTGATTCCATTTATGGATATGTATGTGATTTATGTGGAATGACATTTTATTTGAAGATTTAAGTCATGATATGGTTATAGCTTGTTAAATGTTGTTTTGGTGGAATGGAGTTCCTTTTTGGTAACGCCCCAAAATAAACTAAGGTTAACTAGAGCCTCATGAGTGTTTCTTGAGTTAATTTGATGTTAAAATGAGTTATTTTAGTGTTCTTAGGCAGTGTGTGAAGTTTGGAGGTCAAATGTCCAAGAACGTCCATGACGTTCAGAAGGTGTACCTTAGATAGCGCTTGTGTGTCTTGAGGTGATTGAGTGAGTTTTATGTGTTAGTTTTGCTTGAAACTTGCATGAGATGTTTCTAAGACCTAGAAAACTTATTTTAGGAGTTTAACGTTCGGCCATGACCCCACATAGGACCCACAAGGGGCCGTAGATGAAGGGACCAAGACTTTGCAACAAGCTGCCAAAGCAGTGACCAAACGACGGCCCTAAGGACGGTCCGTTGGTCCACCAACGGTCCGTAGACCTAGGGTGTCAAGTGTCCCTACAGGTTATGATGTCCAGGATCCATTTGGATATAAGTGTCAACCCACGAGACCCCATCAACGGTTCATTAATGCACAGACGGTCCGTTGGTTAGATCTCGTCTGTGGGGGGTCCAAAATTGTTAAGTGGCTGCCTTGGCTTGGGGTGTTTTGTAAGTTCACCCCAAGTATTTTATTTCCCTAGGACGTTATTTTTAGTGTTTATTAAGTGTATTAAAGTGTTCTAAACCCAAACACCTCATTTTAGACTACTCTTCCTAAAACCCAAAACCCCTCTCTCTCTCTCTCAGAAGACTCTCTCAATCACCACGGAATCTAGAAGTCAAGAAATTCTATGAGAGCTGTTGGTGGTCGTTTCATTATCAAAAATCATTGGTATTTCTTCAATGTGAGGTATGGTATCCATCCTTCAACTCTCTTCCATTCAAGGAGTCCCTTCTAATGAATTTCAAAGTGGGTTCTCAACCCTAGTTTCTTCTATCCTCAACTCTAATGGGTCTTGCATGAAAACGTTTTGAATGACTAAATAATGATGTTTATAATGTTAATTGATTATTTTAAGGTTTAAACTACAATGAAATCATGATAAAGATTCTCTTCAAATGTTGGCTTAAGAAATGGTATAATGAGCATGTTTGTGTATAAAATGAGCTTTGGTTTTTCTTGTGTTGTTATTGTTGTTTATCTGCTAGCCTAAGGGATATATTATGATGACATGTTGACAAAATTTTATAGGTGATGAAAGCTTAGATTAAAGAGTAAGTTTGTTATGTGGTTTATCTTTAAATTACGAAATGCTTTTGAGTGGTATGGTCCACCTTCTTGGTGGCGGTATTTACCTGAATTGTATGAATGTGAAGTTACTAGTTTATTGTGAATGAGTAAATGAAGGCTTGTTATGTGAAGTAAGATGATAATGATGCTATTCTTGCTAAATGTGCCTTATGATGCTATTATGTGAAATAGGCTAGGGATTATGCTTAAATAAAGTATTCTTGTTAAGTGTGTTATGAGAAGTATGTTAAGGATTATGTTTAAGATGCCTTAAATGATTGTGTAAAAAATGTTAAAGTGTGCGATGTGATGAAAGAAGGCCTAAGCATATATAGAATTAATTATAAATGAAATGACGTTTATGTGTAAGGTATGCTCACATGTACACACACTCACATTTAAAAGAATGTATCATGCTAAGTTGAGAAAAAGGGGAATCTTGGGGTGGACACTCTTCGTGAGTTGAGATGAAGTGTCTAGTAGCAAATTCACTATTCCTTATGAGCTATCTAAGATAGGTTTGAGGATTAATGCCCTTTTTGAGTTGAGATGTGGTATTCACTAGTTATCCTTGACCTATAGTTTATAATGTTAAGAATCCGTGTGGAGTTATGCCTAGCACCGAGAGGATATGAAGGGGAGGTGGATTACACTTTGTGAGTTAAGATGTTGTATTTCCAATGTACCTCTTAAGATGAGTACTCCTCGTTAGTAGAAAATTAGTTACTTATTAGCAAGCTCCTTATCCCTTCACTATGTGCCCGCATAGGTGTAGCTATTGGAAAAGTCATGTAAAAGCTAAGAAGCATGACCTTACTCTAGGCAAGTAAGGATCATTCATCCTATTGGGGTTAATATCGGGATTTCATTTCTAGCTCTCATGGTCTTTGTCGATTAAGATAACTCCCACAAAAAAATTTATTGAACAAAGTTAGCATGTACATTAGTGATGTTGTGAATGAATGTCGTGAAGTGCTGACTCCAAATTGTAACCATTAGGAGAACTAAGTGGGAGTAGTAGTATGGGATGCTATTCTCACATTGCACTTAGTGTGACCTATAGCTACTATAGGAGAAGAGTACTTTCATGAAATATGTGTGAATGAGTGTTATGGTGTGATGTTATGGATGATTATTTTTATGTTTTTGAGTAAATGGGATCCATTAGGATCACTAAGTAGGAGCGGTAGTATGAGATGCTACTCTCACATTGCACTTAGTGTGACCTATATTTCCATGAGTGTGTTGCATATGTTAGCCAAGGGCGTGGTTTTGATTTCCAATGAGGTAAGCCTAATATTGGGTAGTCTTAAATGTCACTTTGGTGTGCCTTGAAATAGGTGTATGGATGATCCTTTCTTGGCTCACCTTAGGGAATTTTAGGATAGCCTTGGGTTAGGGAAGCTTCAAAGTAAAACGGGTTCATATGACTTGGATCGTGCCATTCACTGTAAGGCTTTCACTATAAGTGTTCAAACCGTTCACTGTAATGTTCATTCAAGCTTTCTGTTAAGTTTTGGGAAGTTCACTGTAAAGTGTCTTTTGGTTGAAAAATTATGTGAATCTTTCTCTAAGTGTAAAATTATGCTGATTATGTTAATTTGTTTCTAAATTCACGAATGTTATAATTAAATAGCATGAACTATTATTTTACTAAAATGTCCCTTTTCACATGTTTTTGAATATGCCATACTTAGTACATTAATTGTACTAACCCCATACTTTTCTATACTATAAGTATAGGTTGGGAGCGTTTTGAAGGTTGAAGTCTAGAAGGTGAAGCTTGAGAAAGTTCCTCTCAAGAAAAAGTATGTCCTCACATATTCGAGGGCATAGTCCGTTCCTTATTTCATAGTTAAAGAATTATTATGTATTTCTTTCAAATGTAAAGGGCCGTATTCTAAGTTAATTATGTCGTGGTTTTAACCTTCTCTTGTATCGATGAGATTTCTTAAGTATTTATAAAAGATTTCCTTTATATTTAAATGATTCGTGAAAAGTTTTAATTCCACAGTACTTTTCATGTCTTATGTAATAAACGATAGTTAAAAGGCTTGTACAAGACCCCAAAGGGTCATGTAAGCCTGGTCACGAAACGAGGGTTCTCCCTAACTTAAAGGGAGTACTTTGGGGTCGTGACATTTTTGGTATGATAAGTTTCCTTATGATTCTGTATGATGATCATCTAATGTTGTGGTTTAGACTTGAAATGCTTTGAAGAAGTGTGGTAAATATCTAAAGATGCATGTTGCCTTTATATAGGTCTAATGGTTCAATGTTGTTATTTTATGTGTAATGCTTTATGAGTTGCCTTGAATGGATTAGCCTATTTTGTGTAGGCTTGATTCTAGAAGTGAAGGTATTGTGTTTACCTTGTAAGGTGATGATGTGGGTTGGAATGACCAAGGAGTTACCTTGCCCTAGTAATGAAAGAAAAGAAAGTGGCCTTTATGGAAAATTTTCCTATATTGTTTCCCTTAAGGTTTTCATGATCCTTGGTATTCATGGTGTAGTTAAGGCCTTATGTGGTTTGGTAGCATGAGCTAGCTTGATTTTATGATTCTCCTTTAGGTGTTAGACTTAGAGGAATGATGATGCATAAATGGTTCCTCTTGAAGGTTGAGATAATTTGCTCTTG
The DNA here is from genome assembly GCF_001406875.1 of Solanum pennellii. Lineage (NCBI taxonomy): Eukaryota > Viridiplantae > Streptophyta > Magnoliopsida > Solanales > Solanaceae > Solanum > Solanum pennellii. The sequence goes on from NC_028645.1 coordinate 9,688,918, forward strand.
ATACGGTTAACCCTGAGTGGGGATGATGATGTGAGTAGTAAGGTGGTAGATATCCTTATCTTTCCTTCTATTCTTACTTTAGTTTAAAACTAAAGAGTTCCTAGTAGCTTGTTCATGATAGGAGTCTTGAATATAAGTATAAGTTGCATGTTCTCCATATGTTATACATGTCTTAATTAACACGATCTTAATTTTTTTTTTTGAAGGTTCTAAATTTCATGAAAAAAGAATTTTGCTCAAATTCATGTTTTCTCATGTTTATTGTGCATCTTTATAAGTTAATTGTTCATTTAACTTCATGAGAAGTGGTAAGGAGCATGGTGGATGTCACTTATAATGTAACGCGTTTTAAGCCAATAATGAGAAATTGAGTCTCCCTTAAATGAATAATGCTGAGTCTCTTAGAAATATGTTACTTTTATGACTTGAGAAGTTTTTATGTAGGCTCAGTTTTAAAAGGTGTTGGTATGCTTAGCTAATTCTCTTGATGTGTTCCTATAAATTGCAGTTGTAAAACTTATCTAAAAGGATTTCCCATTAAAATTAAGTCACAAGTAAGGGTTGTTTGGACAAAAAAATATTCTTTAAAATGAGCAATAGTGACAAAAATAAAATACCACTGATTTGTGAGATAAAATTGAATACCGCGAAAAATGGATACTCTGTGCAAAGAATATAGGACTTTATTCACATATTATTTATTCATGCAGATTCAGGATAATTAAGTAATTGTAACGTAAAAAGCCTAGATGTGGGTGTATTTGGTATGAAGAAGAATGTTTTCTTTGGAAAATAGGTAGGTTTTACCTTATTTTCTCATGTTGTGTTGTTGAGTGATAAAATATTAGCATCTAATATTTGGTGGGTGAATGAAAAATATTGCCCATAATATATTTTTATATTTGGCTAGAATGTACAAAATACCTTTCAGAAATATATTTCCAGACTGAGAGCCAACCACGATAACCAATTTGGGACACGGACCTGATACCCATATCGAATGTGACCCTAATGAACAATTCAAGATCTGACCCCGACATCTGACCTGGAACATAACATCGACTTTCAACTTTAGACCCCATAGTTAAATTTGGACCCGACTTTGACCCACACCCAAACCGGTATGCCACCCTAATGATCCATCTGGATCCGACCCTAGATCCAACCATTTCCTTGACCCCGACTCATGCTCCGAACCCAAAGTCGAACTAGTACATGACTTAAACACCAACACTTGAACTACAAAACTACTAAACAAGATCTACTCTCAACTTTATATCTAGGAGCTGACTTCTATATCGGGAGAGGATCCTAACTTTTGCCATTGCAATGACTTACAAACATGGACCCGACCTTAAAATCTTACTTATAACCTTACATTTGACCCAAAATACAACCCCACTGACCAATTAAATTTAATCCAAAAATCTAAATCGAGACTCAACTTTTGAACGTAGTCTTGTTCCAACATCAGACCTAATATTCATCCCTAAAACTGACCCCAACTCCCAATCTTGGACGTGAACTTTAATCCTAAACAATGACTCAAATTATGATTTGAGTGAAAATCCCAACATCAGACCCCAACCCAAACCCCGACCCTGACACTTAAATCTACACATAATCTTGATGGTTGATTGGGATCCAACCCAAACTCGACTTGTAACCAAAATATAAAATCTCTTAAGTGGGACATGACCCCCAAATAAAACCCCAACATCTTAATTAGCGCTTGACTTCCAAACTAGGACCTAAGCGTGATACCCAACGCAGGGCCAAACTTGTGAACTGGGACCCAACATCAACATCTATTGTGAGGCCCACACCACGACCTCGAGTGCACAATCTCGATTACTAAATCTTGACATCAGAACCAACATTCAAACGCAACTTGATACTGAATTCCTACTCGAGATCCATCCTGTGAATCATGATTAAACTCAATACCCTAACCAGATGACTGACCCAGGATCTGGGCTTGAGAACTGAGTTCTAAATTGAGATCTCACCTGAATTACCAACTTAAGAACCAACTTCTTAACAAATATCAAACACCAAGATCTAATGCCTTACCCACGCCTAACACCTCAGCTAGGAATCCATTTCTAGAATGAAATTTGACCTCAATACTAGACCTCGATAATCAACTGGGGACCGAAATATGATAATAAGGACAAGACCTGTACTCTCCACGTATAACCCGACCCTTACAACAAACTAGGAACACCACCCTAACACTTTACTAAGGTTTCAACCATGAATACTTAACTAGAACACGACACTAAATCAAGATTCTACCACGATATAAATTGGAATATGAGAGTTATCGATTCAAGGTCAAGACACTAGTCCTGAATTTAGAAAAAGGAGTATAATTTTGTATTAGTATCGGATATCTATACATGAAACTTTAGTTAGGAGTGAAAGTTGATGTGTGTGATTGAAATAATGTTATGGAAAAGTGTTTTCCCTATTTTCTTGAGGTAAGTCATTTTCCTTTATATTGAAGAAAATGATTTGATTTGGAAAAAAAATTCAAAATATTTATGCCAACTAAACATGAGAAAATTGGAAAACGTCTCTCTCGAAATGCTTTACTTCAAATCAAACACACCCTTGTTGATTAAAATATGAATAATTATAAATTAAAATTTTCATTAAGTGTAAATAAATGAGGGCTTAGTAATATCGTGTGTCAGACCTACAAATTTAATTATGCAGATATGAAAGGAATAATAATTATATTTTACAATAATAGATGCACATGAATGTCTTATATTTTCGTAGTATTGGACGTTCCGAATTTAAATAAATAACATTAGAAATATTACATTATGTTTAAAATTTTTATCTAATAAAATATACTCTCTCCATCCCAATTTATATGACACCTTTCAAATTTCCAAATTCAAACATGTCTATGTTTGCTCGTGAATTTTCCGTATATCTTTTTAAATATTTTTAATTGTTAATGATTCTTCATTATAATATTTCTTACGTAGTTTAAATATATATATATATATCTAAATTTCATTAAAAAAATTATGAAGATTCTATGCACAAATATCTGGTGAAACTTTTCTTGTTTCACTCTCGAAAAATTAAAAATACAAAATAAATTAGGATGGATGGAGTATTTGTAAATTTTAACATCAAATGAATTATTCTAATGAGCTCTTATAAATTTGTTCTACATTTTATATTTTCAATATTTGGATATTTAGTTTTCCCATTGCCTTTTGTTTTGTATTGTTGCTACATATTATCTCAATTAAGTATAAGTTTGTTGTATTATTAAGTTATACAATCTTTCACAATTTTTATATGACAAAAAAGGAATAAAAAGAGAAATATAGTCCAAAATGTAAAAAGGCAATATTAGACACAATATCCTTAGGTTTTATCGACAATTATGGATTAATTAAAAAAAAGTCTAACAAAATTTAAGAACTTGATGGCTCCCTGGACTTCTCCCCTTCTTTTTTCAGAGAGATAATTCCTTCGCCTGACCGCATGAATTTTAGGGATTAACTGAATCAATTCCCTTGTTTCATCATCTTCCATATAGAGTAAGTTGTCAAATTACTAAAAAAGGGTTTGTAATTTGTAATTCTTTTTTTTGATTTCTTATACAGTTCGCCAAAATTGTTTGCCATAGGTTGATATCTGTTGTAGGTGTTTAGCATTCGGATTTTAGGATTTTATCTTCAAGGAATCACATTTAGCAACTAGAACCTCTACTATTAATATACTGAAACTTTAGTTTTAGTCCAAAACTTTAAAATGCGATTTCTTGAGCTTGGCGAGATTTGATTGAGGCGATTCGATGTGTTGGGGTCTAAGTGGCTTGTGGATAAACATTGGTGTTCTAGGAAATTGCTGGAGGCTCTTTGCTTAAGGTATATTCCGACCGAAGGGGCTTCCCTCTCATTTGTTTTCTTCAATTTGTATTTTGGTTACATGTAGTTGTTCGGGTTTTTACACAATCGAAATTGAGCCCCGTTCGGTGCAAAAGACCAGTAAGGCATTTAAAACCTTTTGGTAGAGTCAATTTTGGGATTTCCAATATGGGCCCTATATTCCCATTTTGACTAAATTTTGGGTCCATTTTCAATTATTGCGATTTTTCTAACTAAACATCCATAATGAAATTGTGGTTTATAATATGATGGTGTGGCAGGGTTCAATGGATTTTGAATAATGGATAGCTCGTTTGTGGTTGATTTGGAGCACTCATGATCGTCTTTGAGGTAAGCTTCCATATAATTTCTTGATTAAGATTCTTAAATAATGTTTAGTATATATTTCATGTAATTTTGGATTGTAATTTCTAGATATTTTGATTGCGTCTTCTTATTCAATCTTCTATGTTTGAGAAGCTGAAACTTGTTGACTCGTAAGGACTTAGTGAATATATCAGCCAATAGTTCTTCCATCTTGCAATAAACGAGAGTTATATCTCCATATTTTTGCACTTGTCTCATGAAAAATAACTTGATTTTGATGTTCTTAGTTCTTCCATGAAACACAAGATTGTGACATATAGTTGTTGTTGCTTCATTGTCCACGAACACTTTGATGCTTTCTGTCGGTTCTATATGAAATTCAACCAAAATTTTCTTCCGCCACAATGTTTAATTTATTGCACCTGCAGCTGTCCCAAACTCAGCTTCGATAGTAAATTGAGCTACAATATCCGACTTCGAACAACTCAATGAGAAATTTCGTAAACCTAGAGTAAAACAGTACCCTAAACTACTCTTTGCATCATCCTCGGAATCGCCTACATTAATGTTGGACTACCCAAAAAGCTTCATAGGTTGACTCTTTTGAAACTTGACTCCATAGGTGATGTTTTCTTTGATGTATCACACAACTCTTTATGTCGCCTGCAAAGGCACTTCACTAGGACAATGCATGAACCTTGATAAAACACTTACAACATAATCGGGTCTTGTAACTGAAAGATAAGTTGAACATCCAATGAAACTTCTGAAGTATGTCTCATTGACCTTTTCGGCAACATGATTTACTTAGCTTCTTCTTTTTGTTTATGGGAGTACTAATATCTTTGTTTTGAGTTTCTTGAGAATTTAGTTTGTGTAATATTTCTGGCAAACGAAAAACTCATTTTTTTCCTTGTGTAATTTCTATTACAAGGAAATCTGTTATGAGACCAAGATCAAACATTTAGAAAGCTTTCATCATATCTTGCTTGAACTCATCAATTTCCTTTTCTGCTCCTTGTATTCAAAATGTCATCCACATAAACAGAAACAACAAGAATCTTACAGGTTTTATGTTTACAATACAATGTGAATTTTGAAAGACTCATTTCAAAATCAATACTTAGGAAATAATCATCTATTAAACTATACTAAGTTCTTGTGAGTGTTTTAAGACATAAATAGCTCTATGTATTCAATAGAATTTATCTTCCTTTCGATATATAACAAACCCTTCATGTTGTACAACATAAATTTCTTCTTCAATAATGTCATTAAAAATGCTAACTTGGCATCCATTTCATTCACTTTCCAAGAACGTTGTGCAAAGACAATTATCAGCATTCTTATCATGTCGAGCCTAGATACTTGAGTAAAAGTGTTAGAATAATCTACAAAAAAATATGTGCATAAACATTAACTAAAAGTTTTGATTTATGCTTGTTGATTGAATCATTAACATTTAACTCAGTTATGACCATCTACTATACTCAAATTATTTTTCTGCCGTGAGGTTTGCAACAAACTGCCACTCATTTTTTTGGATCATAAACAGCTACTCATGCATTGCATTTCTCCACTTTGGGTCTTTGATAGCCTCTTAAGGGTTAGCAGATTCACTAATCACAACATTACATCTCTCATACATATCTGAGAGAAAATGAGTTTCCCTAACTAGTGGATTATCGTCCCTTTCATTTGACCACGAGCTTGTCTTCTAGATGGAATTACTTGAATCATTCTGATTCCATTTTTCATTCTACATCATGTGGACCTTCTGCTAATAACAATCTTCTCACCTTCAGGTAGAAAGATTATATACGCTTTTGAAATATTACTGTAACCAATAAAAATTCTCGGGGTAAGCTTTTTATCTATTTTATCCAGTTTGACCTGAGGTACATAGGTAAAACAAAGACAACCAAACACTTTAAGAAAATGCAGCGGATGTCTGTATCCACATCATTCTTGAAAAGGAGCTTGATTTTTCAAAACTTTTCAGGGAATTCGATACTGTAGGAACAAAACTGTATTTGCTGCCTCTGGCCAAAACACCTTTGGCAAATTCTTTTCGTGCAACATTGATCTTGCCATATCCATGATAATTGTGTTTCTTCTCTAACTAAAACTACTTTTTATGGAGTATAAGGAGTAGTAAGTTGACATTCAATCCATTATTCTTCACAAAATTGACCAAACCGATGAGAAGTGTACTCCTTGCCATTGTCAGAACGTAAAATCTGAATTTTTTAGAAACATTTATTTTCCAATTTCTCTTTCAACTTCCATAAAATACTCTTGACCTACGATTTGTACTATAAAAAATAAATCCAGAACATTCGGGGAAGATCATCAATAAAAATAACATAATAAAGGCTACTTTTAAGTGAAGGACCTTTGGGGACCTCCATCATTTGTGTTAACCAGTTGGAACTTTCTTGTTGCTCTTCAAGTTGCCTTTGGGAATAGAATTCTACTTTGTTCTCTGAATTAACAAACCCAACATTCTAAGAACTCGCTCCCAGTATAGAAAGGTCATCGATTGTCTCTTATGCCATAACTCGTAACCATTTTCTCTTGCTAAGTATACCCATTCTTATTCCTCCAATATATTTAATTAGAAACTTTTGCCTCTAATTTTGACTTCAAAAAAGTCATGTCCTGATGGTTCCATGATCAAGCAATCTTTATCTTCGAAATACAAATCGAAACCTTTTTTCTTACAATTGACCATACTTAACAAGTTTTGGTCTAAATATGGTATGTAAGAACATCATAATTTTCTTTAGTACCTGATTGTGTTTCAATTGTTATAGTTTGCATTCTCTTTGCTGGTATATACCAACCACGACCTATTCTTACTTTTGAAACTCCAGTAGGTTTCTAGTCATTAAAAAACCCTTTGTCATAAGTCATATGGTTTGTGCATCCGCTATTAATCAGCCAAGCCTAGTTGAAACATTGCTTGTAAAACAGGATGCCACAAAGAGTAAATCCTCTTCTTGTTCATTAAAAACCTAGACATTTGCGTCTTGCTACTGCCATTTGTTCTTGCAGATAATTGCATTATGCCTGAGTTGGTTACACTTACTGAATTTAGCATCCATCCTTTTCCAACACTTACACAACGCTTGCCCATTCTTTCCACAATGCTCACCAGGAGGTCAGTTTCCTTTGAAGCTACCTGCTCTTCTTTTGTTGTTATAGCAAGGTGCACCTTCTCTATTTTTGGATTGATTCTCTAATTGTGTTTCATTTATCTACTATCTTCATGTTTTGCTGCCAATTCTTCCTCTCTAATTTCATCTTCTTTCATAACGCTTCTTTGTTCTTGATCCTCCAACGAATTCAATTATTTATCCAAAGTGATTTTTGATAGATCAATGATGTTCTCTAAAGTGGTAATAGTGGCTTCAAATATTTTAGATACAACATCCAGAATCTTTTCAACATAATCTGAGTGCTTAAACCCAGAACCACGTAATCTTACTCTATTTATTATGCTCATAAGCACGTCAGATTATCCATTGATTGTTGTCGATTCTTTCATCTTCTTTAACTCAAACTCTCTAATGAGATTCAACACTTGCATTCCTTTGATATGATCATTTCCTTCATATTTTACCTTGTTTAATGCTAGATGGCCTCTGCTAAATTTTGGAACATCATACGAGTGAAAATTGTTGAAGAAAGAAATTTTCTTGTACTTGTTATTTTTGAACTGAGCTATTATTTTGTTTTCGGGAGCTAAAGAACCTCATATCATTCCTCGATTGCCTCCCAATTATCTAAATCTTCGAGATAAACTTCATCCTAAATTCCCGCATGTGAAAATTTTCACCATTGAAGACAGGATGTTTCATTGTCGAGAAACATGAGCTTTCTTCCATGATTAATTTTTTTTCTGGTTGTAGTGCTTGACTTACTTGAATTAGTCACTCACATAAATACCCACATACCCCGCACTATAAAAAAGCTTTGACACAATTTTTTTTGTAAAATTCGTAATAAAAGTGGAGATTTCAAGAAGAATATCCGCAGAACACATTTTTATGGATGTCTTTGTATTATGTTTCTAAAACTGAAAATGAAAAATAGGAAGCAGTAAACACACGACTAGCAGATTTATAGCTTACTAACTTACTCCAAAATAATAGGTATAGATATCTAACAACTAATTGTCTAAGTCTTATTTTATATAAAGCAATAAAATTAAATTAACTACAGTTTAAAAAGCAAATTCCTAACACAATCTTAGTACAATAAACCCATGACTAGCGGATTCCTAACTCACTAACTTACTCCTAAATAATAGGAATAGATGTCTAACAAATGATATACTAAATCTTATCTAATATAAAGTAGTAAAAGTAAAATTAACTGTAGTTGAAAAAGAAAATTGCTAACACAATCTCAGTACCTTTAGTAACTTGTTTAACATTTGATTGTCCTTGTGCTGATGTTTGTTGCATTAATCATCAGCAAGAATTGAGCATCTGAACCCTTATAATATTTATTTACTGGAATTACAAACCTCAAGTTGATTTGCAACACTTTTTAGGACATGTTTCTGCACTTAGTACACAAATTCAACAAAATTGTTTTTAAATTAAATAAGATTCCGCCTAAGGTACTGAATCATTGCATTCACAATACAATCTCTACATTTCGTAGAGGCATAAGTAGGAAATCTGAAGCAAAAACGTTCTCTGTAATGACCATAGTAAATTCTTGAATATTGAACTAGTTTATGCCCTTCTTCAATAGGCCACACTTATAAACAATTCAATTATCGTAAAAGATTTACAGCTTAAGTTGTTAGATACTTATTATTTAATGAAATGATGTGTGATCCTTGTGTCAATAAAAACTTGTAAGGGTCTCTTCTCATGATACGTTATAAGCCTTAAGGTCTGATGCCCTATCACAGTAGTAAATGCTTGTAGTGAGATAACTATGAATTTATATACTAAACTAGACTCTTCATGTAACTATACTTCTTTATTGAGATCTATTGAATATTCTTCCAACACCTCAACCAAATGAAGTTATTTCGTGGAAATTATGTTCCTTACATAATTCTCATCACAAAAGAAAATCCCCTGTTAATTCCTCTCATTCATCTCTATTGTTGCGGTTGAGTAGTGGGTTGATTTGATCAGAAAAGTAGTATACCTCCGACTGAATCAATATCGCGTTCTCCTTTGCTGCTATGAAGGAAAGTCTCTTGGCATTGTAGTATTGTTGAATCTACTAGGTCTCTAAATTGTTGTTTGGTTCAAAAATATTTATTGAATGTAGAGTTTTCGAAAGTAGGTTTATGATACATTAGAGGTAAACTATAAGTAGGGGTAAGTAGTAAAAGAATTCGAGACTTTGAATAAGGTTTAAGGCCCCAAAAGTGTGCCTTAGCCTCAAACATTTCTTCTTGTAACAATGTTATTGGGGACTAAACTTTTATAGGTTTATTTTGTTTTTGTTTGAGAGCTTGATAGAATGAGTGCGTTCACTATTAGTCAACAGACCAGGTCCCTTGACTCAACAAGAACAATAATAAAGGGTAAATAATGACAAGAACACAACACACGTAGTTTACGTGAATCATAGTTACATAAAACCTGAGAAGACATTATTAATCTCAGAACCAAGTAATAACTCTATTCCTTGAAGAGCCTAAGTAGATGTCACACTGCCCACTAAGCTATCACCACTAGTCAACTTAGACTTCAACTAAGATTGAGGATGATTGTTCACTTGAGTGTTATTATTTTCAAGAGTTCTTGAGAATTTTCAAATTGCAAAAACTAAGTTTATGACTATTCGTCAAAATTTTATGAAGAATAGTCACAACCATCTAGTCCATGCCAATGACCGAGATTTCTTCCTCCACCTTTAGAGACTGTGCACCAATCAACAGTACTTTTTCAAACATGGCAGTTGTGTGTACATTTGCACAAGGGATACGGTCCCTGGGTTTATCAAATCATCAAAAAACAAATAATAGAGCCCATAGGTATTACATGATGGCATTATCATTTCAGGCAATCTTTTAAACTCGGTCTAATACTCCCTAAAACTTCATATTTGAGATAGATTTTTTAAAGCTTTCATAAAATACACATAACCATCACCAAATATTTCAGACAAGTGCTACTGCATACTCAAACCATGTAGGATCAAAACAGAACACCCTAAATTTCAAAAAGGATCTATTCTATCAGCTTGTCCTTCTCTGTGTTTAGAAACTATCTTCACGTTTTGATGAATGGGAACTTCATTCATAGAGGTTCACTGATCAACTTTATATCACCAAGTTCAGAACTCTCTTCAAAAATATTTGTCACGACTGGAGTCTAGACCCCAGACGAGACCGGCGTCGTTGACCTCTAAGAGGTCGCAGACAAGCCTACTTATGTCATTCTTACTTCGTCTAGTTTAATTTTAGCGGAAAATTTGAAACTTTTTGTTTCTTAACATACATTCTAAACATTCTATTAGATTCGTAATTGTTCACCATCAATCATCTAACATTAAGATCATCAAATGAAAGAAATAGTTTAATATAGAATTAAATGTATACTTGCCAAAACGGCACAATACAATGTCTGAACAAAAGCGGAAAGAAACACTAGTGGAAAATACTCCACAAGATCAACCCTATAATTAAGTTAGAATATAATTGGCAAGCATCCTCGAAAACATGAGGGCCTACCATGTCCGGATGAATGCTCCTCGTCCGGATAGTTTCAGCGTCAACCTGTAGCTCTAGCGTCCACCTATGCGTGCACCTAAAATTGATAAGTGTATGGAATTAGTACACACTTGTACTAAGTATGGGTATATGCAAGCACATACCAAATACATGCATGAGAAAGAATAGATCTTTCCTAACAACATGATTTATGAAAAGTCAAGTCAGTGGACTTTCAAAATTTGGATTAGGAAAGTCAATGGACCTGCCAAATTTGGATTTCGAAAGTCATGCCAAGAGTGTAACATGGATCATCAAACTTATCATTTTGCACTCAGCACATAATATATTTGACATATCATATCACGTAGTTCATATCATTCTTTCATATGCCATGAGACCTTGGGATCATGGACTTGACGTTAGAACTTCCAAAAATGAGGGCACAACATATGGGTCCTCAACTAGTGAGAACTTCTTTAGCAAACACAGAGTCTGCTTCATTCATTCGTACGTACTTCATTTTTCATTCTTTCACATACTAGTGCAATCACCGGTCATACCTACGATGTAGTTTAAGACTCTCATTGAGTTTGCTGTGCAATGACCAAGAATAACCTAGTGTCATTACTTAAGTATAGCTCAACTCTTGATTATCCTATCCTTACACCTTTGGTATTGTTCATTTCATTTTGTTCATCATTTGAGGCTAGCCTCATTCATTCATTGGGAACTTTATCTTTGACCGACATAGATCATGTGAGAATCATGAAATCCAGTGTCTCTGCCACACCGAAAATAGGTAGAATCACCGGCAAAAGTGACCCAAAACATACTAGCATACATGGGAATTGAACTCCGCCAGATCCCTATATTGGTAGTATAGGTTCGAAGACTAAGAGATATAAGGAGACCCATACCGGGCATGCCGGACAGTCTCATATCATGAGTGTTACGTGAACCTTCGCCCTTCCCGAAATAAGGCATCACCGCTCATAGCTAGTCTATCAGTGCTCAGTATAAAGTTCTATTACATTCAACTCATACGTTATGGAAGTTGGCTTCTAGTATGAGGACATCATAGCTCAATAAATGATTATTTATCTCATCATTAGTATTTAGTGTGTTAATGTCAATACTTTCATTAGAGTGTTCATAGAGGCTGGTCAATTCATTAACTTCATACTCTCATAGGTGAGAACATTTTTCGTAACATTTACTTAGGCTGATTTGAGATTGCTCTCATCTTTTACATTAGCCTCATATCATGTTGTGACCACATTCATTAACATTAGCACATTTGATCTTCATAATTACTCACCCCAATTTACGTGAATGTTCATTTCATCATATGCCAATGCACTTAGCCATTTAGTGTGTTTCACACTCTTACTTAACCATTCTAGGGTTTCATCATTTCATTGTTCATTTCATGATTTCTTTGTTCATTTCATCATTTCATTGTTCATTTCATCATTTCAGTGTTCATTTCATTATGTGCCAATGTACTTGGCCATTTAGTGTGTTTTACCCTCTTATTTAACCCTTGTAGGGTTAAATCATTTCATTACATACATCTTACGTTCACTTATTTTAAACGTATGCTAGACTTATAGATCTATAAATACAAGCCATGAGGCTTCATTCATCGTTCGTTCAAGTGATTCATATCTTCCTAAGATTATGTAGTAGAAGACTTATGTATCTTGTATGTATGCCAAGATCTCGATTTCGATCTAAGTAGGTAGCATTATTCTTGAACATTTAATTAACGTATGATTTATGTATCATTACAGAAATTTGGGCAAGGGAACCCAACTTCGATACCGTTGGACCATACTTACATTTTTCCTTGACTTTATTTTTAGTCTTCATGACATTGGCACCCTAGATCGATCCCTAACATCAACATTCTATCTTTATTTTTCTCATTGGATTCTCCTATTATTTGGCGGAAGGGTTGTAGGATCGAATCCCCACAACCCCTTTTATTTTTCATTTAAAATTGTGTTGTCCAATTTTCTCAGACCATGAGGTTGTGGGATCAAACCCCCACAACCTCTCCTTATTTATTCTTTAATTTCGCTAGGAGCTGTGAGGTTGTGGGTTCGAACTCCCACAGCCTCCTTATTTTATTTTTATTTAAAATTGACTTAGCTAGGCGTTTGGCAGTGAGGTTGTGGGATCGAGCCTCCATAGCCTCACTTTATTTTCTTATTTATTTCTCCCTTCTCTTTTCCAGCCTTGAGGTCGTGGTTTCGATCTCCACGCCTCACATTTTCTTTTTTTAAGTTTCTTCTTTAACTTCATTCGCTTCCTGGAGGTCGTGGGTTTGATTCCCACGCCTCCCATTTTCATTTTTTATTTTTTTTTGCATTCTTCTTTCTCAGCCAATATACCCCATTTCGAATCCCCCTTACCCCTTTTATTTTTCTTGCGAATTTAAGGTGTTATACGGGTGAGGTCACAGGTTCAAATCCTAGTAGCCTCATCCCTTTAAAATCAATTAAATTTTCCACATTTCACCTCTATATTTTAGCCTAACAAAACCTATATTTTTGGCTGGAAGTTAATCATTTTCTCAACTTATTTTCATCAATATTTCCACTTGAAAACTTAGGACAATTCATGGATCGTTTAACACTTTTTAGGGGGGTATTTCATGGATTCGTTTAGCCAAATTGTTGACACTCAAATCAGCCCCGTTTTCATTTTAATGAACATCACGATTACATAGATTTATGTATGCAAAATGACTACTAAAACAATATTAAACTTGAAGCCTTAATTCGGCCTCATTCAAGTACATTCACAGTAACATTTTTTTACATATGCACACACTTGCACAAACTTTCAATACATGGTTGCCTAATATACGATTTCAAGTACACAACATAATCATATTCATCACGAAAAATAACATACACCTAAATCTACCAGCAATCATACCCAACCTACGATTCGTTGGGAGATAGTGAAAGGGGCATGCAAGAGGGGAAACAATCCTAGTTTTCGAATGAATTATATGAACCTTAAGGGGTATCTTTGGGAAAGGGACCAAGAGAGAAGAAAACCCATACATTTTTGACGTTAAACTCTTGAATTGCTGCCCAATAACTTCACCATGGATGACGTCTAAACCTCCTCAATATCAACTCCACTTGAATGACAACCTCCCTTAGCCTAGTGTGCAATTAATGTTTGTTTTCTTGTGATTTCGTGTGAGTTGTTCAAGTGTGAAGAACTTGGTTTATTTTTCTGCTTTTGTACCTTATTTTTCTAGAGAAATTTCGTGTGAAATAATAAGGGGGATTGAGCGTGAGAGTTGAGAGAGTAGGAGTTATATTAGGCTTAGGAGTCTAGTTTAGGTCTTAGTCAAATAAGGTTTACTTAATTATTAAAAATATGATTTTTATGTTATTTTAAATCAGCTAATGAATAAAAATTATTAATTTATTATATTAATTCAATAGCTTAAAGAAAAATCACATTAATTCCTTTCTTCCTCCTAGGTTCGAACCCGGGTGAAGCAAGACATCACTTCAAGAGCTCAATTTCGTCTCTCTCCCCAAATTGCCCCTCCAGCTTATTTATTAAATAATAAATTATATATTTAGGGTTATTACGATAATACCCTTAGCCTAACCATTTTACTCCTAGACCCTCCAAACCTAAGATTTCCTCTTTTTAAAGTCGGGTAAAGACTCCTTGGAGTAAATCTTCGTATTCGAGATCCATACATGGTTGGACCCAACCTTTCCAAGATCAAATAACTCCCCAAGTTAGTTGGCTTGGCTGTAGCAAGGGTTCCGAGGTATGGTTCTACGCGCATCAATTCGTTTGAGATCTAGTCTAATCATAGGCATTCTTGACACATTAAACATCACTTAGTATATCCATTTTTAGGGTTGTTACAATATTTAGGAAATTTTAATCTATAATAACGAATGAAAGTGTTACCACTATGATAAACAACACAATTTGGTGTTTCTTTGGTTTGATTCTCACGCTGACCTCTATGTAACCTTCTCTTACATTCAAAATTCCGTATCTCCGTCCCTTTTATCAATATATTTTATTTCTTACTTGATCTGACCCAATTCATTTTCTATGTGAGCATTGTGATCATGGATATTAGACATATCATTTATTTATTTCTTCAATTGTTCGTGAATGTGCAGATTTCTATTTCAAGGATTGAATGCTCTAATACCAATTGACGCATGAAATTAACTAATTCGGAGTTAGAATCCCGAGGAAGATGATTATGCAAAGCCATGGAAATTGTGGTTTTTTTAAATAAAGAAACTATGAAAACAATAGAGAAAGACTTTGAGTAAAAAATACTACAGAATTGTCAAAGGGGGTTATTTTATTAATAATTCAGAGACAAACACTTATAGATATAATTCCTAACTAAAAATAGAAAAATATACAAGTCAAACTCAAATAACAAATAAAAGAACTAGCTACTTAATGCAAGTCACGTAGGAATATAACAAAATAATTAAAAAACCAAAAAGTATCTAACTATTTTATTCTGCAATATCCTGAGATGTATTGTCAACACTCCTCCTTGGATCAGAAATTATAGATTGTAGTCTCATCTAAAATTGTCCTTGTGAGCAAATCCGCTAATTCATCTTTTGTCTTACCAAACTTGTGTGCATCCTCTATTGGATTAAATGAGAAGCTCTTACCTCTCATTTCAACTTGTAAAATCCATTGCTTAGTAGAGTAAAATATTCGACGATATTTTTCTCCAAATAATAATTTAAGTCCATAACTGATTAACAGACAAACACTAAATAAACTTCTATAAATATTAAGCACATAAAGAACATCTAAATTTTTTTGTACGTGTATTTGTTTTAATTGCAATAGAGCTTTTTTCTTTTGCAGGAATACAATAACCATTCCCAATTCTTTCTTATTTTTCATACGAATAAACTCTTTGAGAATACTTCTTTCATATGTCATGTGTTTTGTACAACCACTATCAATCATAAAAAATAAGATTTTTTGGTTGAAAAACAACTTGCCACAGAAAGTGGTATTCTTCTTCTTCGTTAGTGGTGACTTTCCCAACTGTTCCATCCTTTTGAAATTTGCTTTTGCAAATAACAACTTCATGACCAACTTGTTTGCCGATTTTTCATTGTGCATCTGGCTTCTTCAAGAATTTACCATGAGATTTATGACTGACTATTAATTCTCCTTCAACCATGTGATCTTGCCTCATAAGCCTCCTTATTCGGACTACGGTTTTATTATTTGACAGCAAATTAATTTCATAATGCTCTTCCATGGCTTTCCAAAGATCAAGATCATCAAAGTAAATTTCCATCATCACAATCCATAATTGATAATTTTCACCATTAAAAAATTAGAGGAGCCATTCATGAAAAACTATTTTCGGAATCCATTTTTTTCACACATGTCCGTCAAGAAGAAGACTCCAGATAATAATTCTTTGTTTTTAATTAAAATTAAAACTAAGAAAATAACCGAGAATGACTCTGAGAAAAAAATACTACAGAATTGTCAAAGGGAATTATTTTATCAATAATTCAAAGACATACATTTAAAGTTATAATTGCTAACTAAAATAAAAAAATATACTAGTAAATTTCAAATAACAAACAAAAGAACTAACTTCTAAATTCATGTCACATAGGACTCAAATAAAATAATTTAAAAACATTAAAAGTAGCTAACTATTTTATTCTGCAATATCTTGGGACATATTCTCAGTTAAAATAAATTCGAGAAGAACAGTTGAGTCAATTGCATTCAGAAAGAGAGAATTTTTTTTCCATCAAACTTGAAATCTTAATCCTCATACAACTGTTATATATGAATATATGACAAGAATAAAATGAATCACTATTATTTAAACTAACTAATTTCAATTTTGTTGAAAAGAATTTGTAGTATAGGGAATGTATATTATGTGGAGTCCTTCTAGGGTATGGTTAGGAATCCTTTATGGGGACCAAGTTAGATTTCCCTATTAATAGAGAGGTCCTCTTCATTTTAAAATCATCCCTCAAGAGAGATAACAAGCATTTCTTCTCTTTATTTTTTCTTCCTATTCTATAGTTTCATAACACATTTGCGATTATATATCTATTATTATATGTATGAATTAAATTTTGGTTCACTTATTAATGATTTTCGTCTAATTGATAATCTTGCAATATTAAGATCCATCATTGTTGTTGCGAGAAATGAGTGTCTGCTCTACATATAGAGGTCTCTAGTAAGTGGTTGTAAATTTGTACTATAGTTCTTTGGGTATGAATGTTTTGATTTTTCTAGTTTCAAGATTCCAAATCAAACTAGAAGTTTCTTGAATTCCCATTTGATTCCATTGGGCATACATTAAATATATGTAATTACTAAAATGGTGGATTTAATAGAATATTCGTATGGAAAATATCTAGGTTTATTTCTCTACTTATCAATTACAAGGTTAATGGTTTGGTCTTGATGGTTGGAGTCTAGGAAAAAATTATTCTCCTAGACTGCAATTGTCATGTTCCATAGCATATTTTATGCACTATAAGAAGCTTTGACTGTATTATACATGAAGGGTGAATGTTTCGTATATACAATAGCTTTGTTCCATCTTTTCTTTATTGCTTCCTAAAAATTAATCCTATCTAGGATATGCTCGACTGATTCGGTCCGTGTTTTACTTATGTATGTAGACCACTACAATTGAAATGACCACATACATTTGGGATTAGGATAAATTTTGACAATTGAGAAATTTCTCTTCAGTTGATCAAACATCGAATCAACTTCTCTAATGCACTTTACGAATTGAAAATGATCTTTTGTAGTGGTGAAGCACTGACAGAATGATGAGGGGGTAGAGGAACAGTTTGTGTAAACCTAAAGTACCGTGCAAGCCTTTTCAGAGAGTACTACTACACTCCAGATTTTCCAAAACTTGAGTTCCTTATTGAGAGACCACATTTTAGGTCTCGAGAAATAAGGAAGTTTGATCAAATATCTTCTAGAGTTATCTTATTATATGGGATATGTCCCGCCAATTTCATCCATCCAGGTGAATATGGACTAAACTGGCTAGGAGATATGGGGGAACTTAAAACATTCTCGGAAGCTGTTCTGTTTTAGATTCTCTAGAGCTAGGGCAATCCCTAAAGTTGTACAGTTCTCTTTATCTTTAGGCAAAGGTCTATACTGCGGGAAGTAAGACTATAGCCAGAGTTGTAGAATCTAGAAGGGCCTCCTTGCAGGACCAATTCCTTGGGTAACTATGCTTCTATAGCCTCCGTATATATGAGATAGTATGAAATGAGCAAAAGAAACCATTTTGCTTAACCAAGAGTTATGGGTAGATTATCATACTCCTTCGCAACTATAGACGAACCAATGCAAAACACAAATTTGCAGAGCCACGTATTGAGAAACGCCAAATGTTCCTCTTCATTTACACCTTCTTTTTACGTGTTCACTTTGATGAGCTAATTTATTAGTTAGCCAAGGATTTGGTTATTTAGGGGGCGCTTATGGATCTTACAGCTCTAGTTGTAGTCTTACTTTCTCTAGTATAGATCTTTGACTTATGATACACAGAACTGTATGAATTTAGTGATTGACCTGGCTCAAGGTAAGTTAAAACAGAATAGCTAACCAGAATGTTTTATTTCTTCCATATCTCCTAGCCAGCTAACTCCATATTCACCCAGATAAAAAAAATTGGCAGTGCATATCCCATCTAGTACGCTAGCTGTAGTCGATATCTGGTCCAGCTTCCTTATTACTCGAGACCTCCAGTATGGTCTCGCAATAGGGATTTCAAGTGTTGGAATAGCTAGAGTGGAGTATTACTCTCAAATTTTGTTTGCACAACAGTTCGGGTTGACGCAGACAGTTCTTCTACCTCCTCAACAGTCTGTCAATGCTTCCTTATAGAAATGATCGCTTTTCATTTAGAAAGTGGAATTAGAGAAGTAGATTAAAAGTTTGACCAATTTAAGAGAAATTTCTCAGTTGTCGAATTTCATCCTAATCTCAAATATATGCCATCGTTTGAGTCGTGGTGGTCTATTTACATAAGTAAAACACTGACTGAATCAGTTGTGCAGATCCTACATAGGATTATTGGTGCGGAAGAAATAAAGAAGAGAAGGAACTAAGGTATTGTATATGAAACTTTAACTATTCATGTATAATAAACTCAAAACTCATTAAAGTGCATAAAATTTAGATTACATCAATGCAAATAAGAAATTATCGTGTTAATGAATTGGTTGGACCCGAGCATCCAAGTTTGCTTAAACATCTAAACTTTAGCAACCAAATAGATTTAGAAACTGAATCTTCTTATAAATGGCTTTTTGCCTTCATTATTCAATGTAGGTAAAGTTTAATAATAAGTAGAAAAATAAACAACAAGATAACTAACCAATCACAAAACAATTAATTTCAATATAACTTGTCTTCAAACTCGACAACTCGTAACTTTCTATTGTAATCGTTCAAACTTATAAACAAACACTTAAATTTAGCCTCAACCGATAAATAAATACTTCAACTTTGAATATGCACATATGGATATCTCAACTTGGCTTCGTTGTTGCATGATCTTCGATCGAAATTCTAAATATCTCCAAAATTTATGTGTAGTGTCAATGATGGATGTTCATAAAACACAATAGTGACGAGTTAGAATGTTGATAGTTGTAAGTTGAGTCAAATTGAAGTTTCTAAATGTTTATTTTTCAAATTAGAATATTTATTTATCCAAGACAAGTGTCTCACTATGTACTGTGGTTTTTAAAAAAACCTGAATTCAACATACATGATTGAAACGCGCGCGCACACACACACACACACATATATATAATACTTGTCACAAAAGCCAAAAAGCTATTTTTAACAAGAGAAAGGGGAAAGGCCATTATCATTCAGTTCTTGGTAAGCTTAATTTCTAGTTCTTTTCCATGTAAGATATTTTTTCTTACTTCTTTTTTCTAGTAAGATCGATTAAATCTGTAATTTTACCAAGAGGTTCGATATATGAAAAAGAAAGTATACGAATTGGCTTGAGGATTCAACAAATACTATAGATACATACTTAGTAATTTTAACATGTATAAGTAGTGTAATATTTGGAAAAGCAAAACCATAGGAAAGTATATATAGCTTGAACAAGATCCAATATATCCAAGAAGATATGATTAATTATCAAGTTTTGTTGGATAAATTTGAAGAAGAAGACAAAATTAAAATACTTTAGGTTACTGTAGATGGGCTATCTGTCAGTGTTAATTCATGCACTTGTAAAAGTATGTTTGAGGTTGATAACTCAACTCTCTTCTTGGATTTTATATTTGTGCATTTCTCAAGTATTCTCATTTGTAATATAATCATAGAGTAATGTATTACAATTTTTTTGATAATCATAGAATTGCTAATTTTCTCGATATCTTATTTTTTTCTTGCTTATTAATTAGTAGATGTTCGTTTCCTCATTAGGATTGACAAGGTAAGGCCTAGACCCCCTTGCTTGTGCTTAGTTTTATTGAGTATTTTTTATTTTAATAAAAAAATGATAGACGCTCTGTCTACCGGTATAAATTGAAAAAAAATAAGTAGCGTAATTTTTCGTTGAAGGGATTCGGATGAAAATCTAAGCTACACCCCTGCGGATAGACCCCTAGCTTGACAAAAGACTAATTTCTGAATTAAATCAACCTATAGAACATATAAAAAAACAAAGAAATAAGGGAATTATTTTATCAATAATTCAAAAACATACATTTAAAGTTATAATTGCTAACTAAAATAAAAAAATATACTAGTAAATATCAAATAACAAACAAAAGAACTAACTTCTAAATTCATGTCACATAGGAGTCAAATAAAATAATTTAAAAACATTAAAAGTAGCTAACTATTTTATTCTGCAATATCTTGGGACATATTCTCAGTTAAAATAAATTGGAGAAGAATAGTTGAGTCAATTGTATTCAGAAAGAGAGAATTTTTTTTCCATCAAACCTGAAATCTTAATCCTCATACAACTGTTATATATGAATATATTTCAAGACTAAAATGAATCACTATTATTCAAAATAACTAACTTCACTGTTGTATCTAACTCCTAACAAACTAGCAGATTTATCCAGCTCCTCATTTCTTAACGACTTTTGCCACCTCAGCTAATTAGTTATTAAACCGGTTTGATTTCAATTTTGTTGAAAAGTATTTGTAGTATAGGGAATGTATATTATGTGGAGTCCTTCTAGGGTATGGTTAGGAATACTTTATGGGGACCAACTTAGATTTCCCTATTAATAGAGAGGTCCTCTTCATTGTAAAATCATCCCTCAAAAGAGATAACAAGCCTTTTCTTCTCTTTATTTTTCTTCCTATTCATATAGTTTCATAATACATTTGCGATTATATATCTATTATTATATGTATGAATTAAACTTTGGTTCACTTATTAATGATTTTGGTATAATTGATAATCTTGCAATCTTAAGATCCGTCATTGTTGTTGCGAGAAATAAGTGTCTGCTCTACATATAGAGGTCTCTAGTAAGTGGTTGTATATTAGTACTATAGTTCTTTGGGTATGAATGTTTTGATTTTTCTAGTTTCAAGATTCCAAATGAAACTAGAAGTTTCTTGAATCCCCATTTGATTTCATTGGGCATAAATTAAATATTTGTAATCACTAAAATGGTGGATTTAATAGACTATTCTTATGGAACAGATCTAGGTTTATTTCTCTACTTATCATTACAAGGTTAATGGTTTGGTCTTGATGGTTGGAGTCTAGGAGAAAAATTATTCTCCTAGAATGCAATTGTCATGTTCCATAGCATATTTTATGCACTATAACGAGCTTTGACTGTATTATACATGAAGGGTGAATGTTTCGTATATACAATAGCTTTGTTCCATCTTTTCTTTATTGCTTCCTAAAAATTAATCCTATCTAGGATATGCTCAACTGATTCGGTCCGTGTTTTACTTATGTAAGTAGACCACTACAACTAAAATGACCACATACATTTGGGATTAGGATAAATTTTGACAATTGAGAAATTTCTCTTCAGTTGATCAAACATCGAATCCACTTCTCTAATGCACTTTATTAAATGAAAATGATCTTTTGTAGTGGTGAAGCATTGACGGAATGATGAGGGGGTAGAGGAACAGTTTGTGTCAACCTAAAGTACCGTGCAAGCCTTTTCAGAGAGTAATACTACACTCCAGATTTTCCAAAACTTGAGTTCCTTATTGCGAGACCACATTGTAGGTCTCAAGAAATAAGGAAGTTTGATCAAATATCTTCTAGAGGTAGCTTATTATATGGGATATGTCCCGCCAATTTCATCCATCCAGGTGAATATGGACTGAACTGGCTAGGAGATATGGGGGAACTTAAAACATTCTCGGAAGCTGTTCTATTTTAGCTTCTCTTGAGCTAGGGCAATCCCTAAAGTTGTACAGCTCTTTTTATCTTTAGGAAAAGGTCTATACTGCGGGAAGTAAGACAATAGCCATAGTTGTGGAATCTAGAAGGGCCTCCTTGCAGGACCAATTCCTCGGGTAACTAACTATAGCCTCCGTATATATGAGATAGTATGAAAGGAGCCAAAGAAAACTTTTTGCCGAACCAAGAGTTATGGGTAGATTATCATACTCCTTCGCTACTATAGACGAACCAATGCAAAACACAAATTTGCAGAGCCACATATTGAGAAACGCCAAATGTTCATCTTCATTTACACCTTCTTTTTACGTGTTCACTATGATGAGTTAATTTATTAGTTAGCCAAGGATTTGGTTATTGAGGGGGCGCTTATGGAACCTACAGCTCTAGTTGTAGTCTTACTTTCTCTAGTATAGACCTTGTACTTATGATACACAGAACTGTATGAATTTAGGGATTGACCTGGCTCAAGGTAAGTTAAAACAGAATAGCTAACTAGAATGTTTTAAGTTCTCTACTCATGTTCTTCCATATCTCCTAGCCAGCTAACTCCATATTCACCCAGATGAATAAAATTGGCAGTGCATATCCCATCTAGTACCTAGTTCAAGTCGATATCTAGTCCAGCTTCCTTATTACTCGAGACCTCTAGTATGGTCTCGCAATAGGGATTTCAAGTGTTGGAATAGCTAGAGTTGAGTATTACTCTCAAAATTTGTTTGCACAACAGTTCGGGTTGACGCAGATTGTTCCTCTACCTCCTCAATAGTCTGTTAATGCTTCCTTATAGAAATGATCGCTTTTCATTTAGAAAGTGGAATTAGAGAAGTAGATTCAAAGTTTGACCAATTTAATAGAAATTTCACCCAGATGATCGCTTTTCATTGATTGTTCTGGTGGAAGTGCAGAATATGTTTGAATGACATAGGTTGGAGAGATAAAAGTCCAGTCGGCGAGTACGACTTGAACCTCAGTTGGACTCAAGAAATTTCGAAATTGGAGTCTGTAAAACTCGACAAAGGCGAATAACCGACCAGGTCGATGATCTTGATTTTGTATGCCGTTTGGACCCCCACATTAACTAGAGGTCCTCTAAAACTAGACGGGGTAAGTGCCTATTCGGTCGGCAAAACATATGTCGTCGAATGTGTCATAACTAGATGGTTGTGAGAGGACACAGGTTTAAAGTTTCATACTCATTCATTTTCCATCACTTCTATATTCCATAACTCACATCCAGGCAATATTTTTTGTCTTCTTGCATTTTTATAACATTTAAGTCGTCAAGATTGTGTTCGAAGTTGGATATCATTGCCGCCTAGATATTCAACTTTATTATTCAACATATAATGTTGGTTTTCCAAACCTTGAATTATTCTTTAGCCATTTGTACTCATTTGCAATGATTTCTATATAATTATGTGTGTTAGGCCGCTCTAATTGAACTTTTATGCTTGTGTGCCTATTTTAATTTGAATATCGTGCCTAAAATTCCTATATTGTTGAATTCCAGAGTATTTTGTCCCTTAAAATTATTTAAAAGTTCAGGATTATGTCCAAATATTTTTGGGTTTAGTCGAGTGAAATCTTAGTGACCTACATTTGTGTCAAATGACGTAATTTTCCCAATGATAGTGCGGTTGAAGTTATTCTTTAGGGCAAAAGTTGTCAAATGGACAAATTTTGCTAAATTGGGAGTAGTTTGATTATCCCAGTGTTATGGGTTATCTAGTTCTATGTCTAATTGGCATTTTTATCGTCTTGATTTTGTTTTTGGGAGCTGCAGGGATATGTTTGGGATTTTGGCTGAAAATAGGCACGTTGGGTCGTTTGGCAAGGTGCGTCGATCTCGCCATACCACTTGGAGGTTCGGTGAATTGCCCTTTATCACCTCTTATTTCATTTGTAATATTGAGTTGGATTCTTTAACTTCCACCGACAAGCCTAAGTTCACTAAGTGCACTCTATGACTGGCTGAAAGTCCTTCTTGATCACCCTTTCTGCGCCCCCAACCCCCAAAATGCATTGTAAATTTTGGTATGCTAGTCCTCGCTCACCAACTACTGTGAGCGGTTTGCAAAAAGGCCCTTCCTATAACCAACGTGCTATTTTTTCTTCGAAATTTTAAGCCACTCCTTTCGGCGTGCCTAATCTAAGTTGCATAAGAGATTCAGCAACTCACCAAGCAGAACAAGGAGTCTATCTAAAACTAATTTTCTACAATTTTGCATGAATCAACTCTAACTCTTTTTGATATATTTAAATATATGGCAAGAACCAATCTTTACATGCCACCCTATAAGAGATCAAGAGGGATTGTGATAAATAAAGGGGAGCCGATGCTCCTAAAAACGGGAGGACAAAACCTCCAAAGGGAGGCAAAGTCAAAGAATAAAATCAATCATATGAGGTTCTAGACCATAAATCTTGATAGTCAGGGGTCCCAAGATTCATTTCCTAAGTCGGATGATAATAAACAATTACATTCTCGGATGGATGATATCTTTGCTAGGTCTCTTCGTCACTCGGCTAGAGTCTCAGTTGCCTCCTCCCCAGAAGATACAGTTCCAACAACGACACATCTTGTAGATTCACTGCCACCTATGGTCCCTCTTTCCCAAATCATTAATAGTTTGAAAAGTAGATGAGTTGCATAATATTTTTGATGAGAAACTACTTTCTACAGAGGGCCTTGAAGGCAGATACTCAACGGTGAGGGACACCCTCTATTTTCAAAGGTTTGATCAGTTCACCAGGTCACGAGGCCCCTACATTCCCACATAGGTCCACAAATTCTATTCAACATATAGAGAGTTGGTTCCCAAGGGGAAGAAGAAGGCTAGTACCTTCAAATCGGTGAAGTCCGTCATAGTACGGGGAAAGAATGTTGTGTCTAGTGGCAACCACATTAATATTGAACTTGGAAGAGATTTAGGTGATACAAAGGCGTATGAAGGGTTCCTTACCATTCAGTCCGTGAATGACTCGCAGGGGTGGCTTGCACAACTGATTTACCATACAAAAGAAAGGTCTACTAGGGCTACCTTACAATGGCGACAAGAAGCTCATCATGACTTTCCAAAGGATTGATATGATGCCGTTCAAGCCAATAAACCTTAAGTCTATCATTCTGTTACTTGAGGGTTACCATTACGACTTTCGACTTCAACATTATAACCTTACCACTAGGTTTAATAAGGTTCCACTTAAAGGACCCTCTTAACGTCATTTAAGGTCACATGTCATTCATATGTACAACACTAAGAGGCTCTAGCATCCTAAGTCAAGACATCCCATATTAACATTCATACATGCATCAAGTAAGGGACATAAGTCAACCAAGACAAGACACAACGTACTTTACTTTAACACATATTACATGTAATTCTAGAAGCACTTAGAAATAACCCTTATAACAATTAAGTCATCCTATACACTACCATATCATCATCAATATTACCATCATAGACTCATATTGTCATGTAGGAGTAACCATGCATCAACCCTAAGACTGTATACCTAAAGACATATACATAGTCTAACATGGTCACCTAAATAGCATTAGTAGAAGAACATATATACTTTCACATTGATTATCATGTAATAGATAGTATTAAACTTCACAAGATCATAATAATACTTTAAGTTGTTGTCCAAAAGGCCATAATTATCATATTACATAAGAGAACGCCGACAAGGCCACATCAATTGCAGGTAAAACACATAACAGTGCCACCATAAGTGGATCCTAAAAGTTACAACATAATTAAAGTCTAATAATAATAAAATAGAGGGAATAGGGCAGTGTACCACCACTCCATCCTCAATACTTCAACCAAATACTAAACCATCCAATTCAATACTATCAGACCCTTCCCCTTGACCATGAACATCAAATAAATGCATAAATCATAATACTCAATGAAACTAGGTTAATTTAACATAGATTTATCAATCTATTACAACCTATACATCAATTAAATACAATTTTTACAGTACAAAATATCCTATAGAAAACTACACTAGAATTTCATAAACATTAAGTCAACTAAGTAATCCATAAAGTAGTCAAAAGCTAGGGTTCATCAATTACATTGGTTCATCCTTTTATTGAGTTAAAATAATCAAATTAGTAACAATTCAATCATTATACAATGTTTAAAAAACCTATAATGCAGGAAACCGTGCATAGATCATGAAATTCTACAATTCATCTTTGAAAACATTAGAAAACATCTTTGAAAGATGGGCTCCTTGATGAATACAGTTTCAAGGAAAATCATACATCAATGAAGAAAATCGTTCATTTTGATGAAGAATATCCACTCAATTCTCCAATCCAAGCCCTTCCTTGAGTTTTGGCTACAATGGAGTTCTAGAGAATTTCTAAGGGAATTTGGGTTTTGATTTTTGAAGAATGAAATCCTCTAAGTGCTTTAGGCTTATAAACACATTTATAAAATCCAAAGAACCTTTGGGAACCGCCAATATTCTTATTTAAATGTGGCATGAATTTACCAATTCACTCCTCGAGCTTACAGTGAACTGCGCAGGATGGTAGTCCACCTACGACTTGCCAAACGGCGGCCCGTCCCTTGACCAACGGACTGTCCTGTTGATCCGTGGTCTGCGACTGAGGCTTGTATTTGGATTCGTCTCGCCAAAACCTAAGTGAAAATTGAAGAGACACAACCAATGGGGCGTCGACTTACCCACTAGGCGTCGATTGCCATCCGTTGGTAGGCTATCTTGGGCATTCTTGGGCACCAACTTTGGGTCCTTCCTCAAGGACCCTTGGATGGTCCTTTGGGGATGTTTGCCCGGACGTTTCCAACCCAAACATGCTCGTATATGATGTTATCAACTCTCAAGTGAATTTCATCAAAAACGAACACGTAAAACTCGATAAAACATGGTTAGACACACAAGGTCGTTTCAAGGAAAAACTTTAGAACGACATGGACGTTCTCGGACGTTGGACCTCCAATCTTAACGAAACTTGATACATTGCCTATATATACTCTAATAAATCATTTTAAGGACCTTATAACTTAACTAATCACACATAAACACATAGAATCACATATGAGTCACATAGGTGATTTAGTCGTCAAACGTCTTGGTCGTCCCTTGACGTTTCACTTCCAAATAAGCTAGAATCTTAGACACTACCTCAATACCACATTATATACCAATTGAGGAACTTATAAAATAATGACAACAGTGTTAGGATCTAGTTCACCTAAGTAATTTTCTGGGTCTTACATTCTCCACCACTTGGACAATGTTCATCTTCAAATGTCAATTGTCACTCTCCGAAAACTTCCAAGAAAAGAGATTCAACTAGAAGATCATAGCCATACCATATAACATATAATCAAGAACAAAACATCAATTTCACATAATCAAGTGATTCAATACACAATAAAAAACTAGATGAAAATTTTATAACTCATTCGGCTATATAACTCACATTCTTCATTCCAAATAGAAAAAACTCATTTTATATTCAATATCATAATCATATACATCATTTCTAACATCACTGAAACAATTTTAGATCAAACAATTACTTAGTCAAAATTACAAAAATTTAACGGTGAGCAGGCAAAGCATTACATTGAATTGAGCAAATTTTTCAAAAATGCATCTTTTAGGCAATTCATGAGAGAAACATGCTAATATGCAAGGTAAAATCATGTAGACACATTTTACAACATAATCATAACCTCATAAAATAGACAATGCAAGAAGTTAATAAAATTCAATTTCAACAAAACTCCTAAACACAATGCACATGGAACATGCTTCTATGACTTTTTATCCTATCTACTAACCGTACTCCCCCACTTAGAAGGAACTCATATCACTAAAAGACAAATTCAAGGACTTACCCTTATCATCATCACCATCCAACTTCTCTCCTCTAGTCCAGAGTGCATAGAAATGCCTCGTTGCTTGAACATCATCCTTTGGAACATTTGGAGCAACTTTCTTACCCTCTCCTTCCTCTAGAAGCAATGATAGGATAATCTCACACCTTGTGTCCTTCCCTACCACAACCAAAGCAACTCTCGGTATCCTTTAGACACTCTCTATAATGCCTCTCTCCACAAGTGACACGTGTAGGTCTTCCATTTTGAGAACCATCTCCTTTCTCCAATTTCACATTAGCACTCCTGGATTCTTCTTGAGTTTGAGCCCTCTTCTTAAACCTAGGTTAACCATGATGACTACAACCACTCTTTTTTAGGATTCTAGACATCATCTTAAGTTTAGAGACTTCAATTGATTGGGCATACACAATGAGTCTCGCTAGGGTCATATCATCATGTAGCATCACCGTACGACATTCCTCCCTCACTAGATTGGCCACACCCATCATGAAGCGACTCATCTCATCCCTTGGATTAGACACAAGATATGAATCATATATAAATAACATCAAGAACTTCAAAAGAGTATATCTCAACGCTCATATTGCCTTGCTTGCGATTGATAAACTCCTCTACCTTAACTTCCCTCCTGTCACGGGGAAAGAACTTCCTAAGAAAAGCTTCTTTAAATTCTTCCCACTCAAAAGGACTCGCCTCCACCGTCCTATTATCATTCCATTGAGTGTACCATATTTGAGAAAAATATGGTACTCCCATAAGCTAGCTCCTCCTTCGCCGTAGATGTAACTCCCATAGCACTCAACACCTTGTACACACCATCTAGGAACCATTGGGGATCCTCTCCCACCTTAGATCCAAGAAATATAGGAGGATTAATCCTCACAAAGTCTCTCAACCAAGACGTCATAGTGCTCTCCAGAACATTCACCCTAGGCACCATACTCAAATTCAGTTGAGTAGTCATACCTCGGGCTAAAACAAGCAAAGCCTCTCTAATATCACTATTACTAAACTCCAGGAGAACCACCGGAACATTATTACCTCCTTCCACAATAGGGACATGATCACCTTGAACACCTTGAGAACCTTGAGAACCATGAGGAGATTGCATAACTTGCTCAACTTGAGGAGGATCTCCTCATGCACATCATTCTCCTCAACTATCCTAGTCGGTGTCCTCCTTGTATTCATCTTCCCAAAAACACAAGATAAACCATAAGAAAAGAGTACTCAAAAATTTTACTCTACGGCACGACATAGGAGTAGAAAAGAAAAGAAACTCTATCGTCCTATAGCCTCTCGCCCATATATTTGTCACCACTCACACCAATGGTCAAGACTCTACTAGACGTGAATTGATGATACTTTTCGATTCCTAAGACTACTTCCATAACCTATGCTCTTATACCAAACTTGTCACATCCCGAAACCAGACCCTAGAAGTTAGGGTAAATCTCGGATAACAACCGGCGTACTTGACCTCTCGAAGGTCTTGTACAAGACCTTTCCGTATTGTTCATCCCATATACATAATGAAAAGTAGTGCTGAATTAAAAATTTTCACAAAAAACTAAAATATCTTTAATAATATCTTTCATTAGAAATCATAGGAATTACTAAGTTTCAATCTCATCAAACTTAGACATGAGAGTATTTTGGGCCACGACCTGTACTTCAAAATATAGAATTACTTAGTCTATTACATATTTCAATAAGAAACATAAAAGATATCTTGCCCTCGAATTAAATGAGGACATACTTCAACTTCACTTGAATGATGCTACGATCCAAGTCTTGCTTCCAAAATGCTCCTTACCTACCAACAATTATATAGATAGATAAAAGCATGGATTAGTACAACCACATGTAATAAGTATGACATTATGCAAAAAATCATGAAAAAAGACATTTATTGGAAATATGCATCTTTTCATTTAAATATCATAATATACTCATAAGATTAACATTTATCAACTTAGAAACATATATGATAACATTTAAGCAATTATTCACATTTTTTAGGCAACATTACAGTAAGCTTTGTCACAACGAACTGTCTCTTCTTTCCTTTTAAAACTTCCTAGCATGTAGTCTTCTCACTAAAAGCTATCCTAAGACTCACTTAAGCAACACAAAGAGATACCGCCCATACACCCTCTCTAAGAATGCCAAAATGATCCTCAAGATCACCTATAATGAGACACACACACTTGCAAGATACCAAACATATGAACATGCGATTTCCTCTACCAAAGGTGATCCTAAGTCTCACTTGAATGAGTTGTGAAGCGACCTACTATACAAACCCTTACAAACACACTTAAGAGATCCCATACACTACCTATGATAGAATCATCCTCCCTTAAGACATCAACATATAGATAATATGACATTCTCTTTCCAAAGGCTATCAAAATACTTACTTAAGTAAATCAAGAAGATAAAGTCCATGATTGACCTCTTCAAAACTACCTAAATAATCCATAAGACTACCTAAGTTTAGATAATGTCTACAGAATAAACCATTTTCCTTAACAAGAGTCATACTTAAGACTCATCTTGGTAAGATACAAAGTGATCATTCCTATTCCCCCTTCACACGTTAACTAGATGACCCTTAACTACTCTAGATAACTACTTATTAATTTAACATACCTTCTTAACTTAAGTAAATATATTTATCAGTTCATTTAAGACTCATTCATCATATAAGGAAATTCAAGTAATGCTCTTGGACAAGACCTAGGAAGTCCAACTAACACCTTCAAAGCCTATTGTGCAATGTCTAGATAGCATCTCATGACGCCACCTAAACTTTATAGAACTCCTCTAGTTCTAGTAAGTATCCCATATGATGAGAATAGACAATAAGTGGTACAGACCATGATAGCAAAACATTTAATCCGGAGTTCTATCCTACTCCGATGAGGGTATTCTACTTGCCAATGGTAGAACTTAGACAGCTCCCATGTAGGCACATGGTTAAGGAATATGAAGGGTGTGCTTTGTAATCTAGTCTCATTCTTTAACTAGAACTACTTCCTTACCATAATCACTTAGTTTTAGCCATTGTTCTCATAGAGTAATTTATCTTAAAGGTTCATATATAAGGGTTCCATATCAAGTTCATAACCTAATCACATTTACCCTACCAAAGAAAGATCCATTAGGGCTACCTTAATATGGCGAGAAGAAGATCATGACGACTTTCCTAAGGATTGATATGATGTATTCCATCCAATCAATTTTATGTCTATAATCCCTTTACTTGAAGGATACCATTACGGCTTTCGACTTCAACATTCATAACTTTACCCCTAGGTTCAAGGTTCCACATAAAGGACTCTCTTAACATAATTTAAGGTCCCATGTCATTCATAAATACAAGACTAAGAGTCTTTAGCATCCTAAGTCAAAACATCTCACATTCACATTCATACATCCATGAAGTAAGGGACACATGTCAACTAAGACAAGACACAACATACTTTACTTTAACACATATATCATGTCATTATAGAAGCACATAGAAATAACCCTTATCACCTTTATGTAATCCTATACACTACCATATCATAATCAATATGAACATCATAGACTCATATAGTCAAGTAGGAAAAACCATGCATCAACCCTAAGACTATACACCTAAAGACATAGTCATAGTTTATCATGGTCACCTAAATAAAATCATTAGAAGAACACATATACTTTCACATTGCTTATCATTTATATATATAGTATTCAACTTCAAAAAACTTAATAATACTTCAAGTGTTTGCCGACAAGGTCATAATAATCATATTACTTAAAATAACGCCGACAAGGCCACATCAATTGCAAGTAAAACACATAACACTGCCACCATAAGTGGACTACACAACTAATAACATACTTGAAGTATAATAATCATAAAATAAAGGAAAATAGGGCAGTGTACCACCACTCCGTCCTCAACACTTCCATCCAAAGCTAAACTATCTAATTTTATACCATAAGGCCCTTATCCATGCCCATGAACATCAATTCAATGCATAAATCATAATACTCAATGAAACTAGGTTTATTCAAAATTGATTTATAAATCTAATAAACCTGTACATCAATTGAATATAATTTTTACATCATTAGATAGCCCATAGAAAGCTACACTAGAATTCATAAACATTAAGTCAATATTAAGTAACCCATAAAGTAGTCAAAAACTAGGGTTCATCAATTACATGAGTGCATAGTTTTATTGAGTTAAAATCATAAAATTAGTAAAAATTCAACCAATATACAATGTTTAAAAAACATTTTAATGCAAGAACCCATACATAGATCATGAAATTGGACAATTCATCTTTGAAAACTTTAGAAAACATCTTTGAAAATTGGGCTCCTTGATAAGTAGAGTTTGAAGGATCAAAAAACATACCTCAATGAAGAAAATTCTTCAATTTGATGAAGAATATCCACTCAATTCTCCAGTCCAAGCCCTTCCTTGAGTTTTTGCTCCAATGGAGTTCTAGAGAATTTCCAAGGGAATTTCGGTTTTTATTTTTTGAAGAATGAAATCTTCTTAGTGTTCTAGGATTATAAACACTTTAAAATACCCAAAATACACTTAACCTCAAATATTCTTATTTAGATTTGGGGTGAATTTACCAATTCACCCCTTGAACTTACAGTGAACTACGCAGGAAGGCAGTCTACCTACGACTTGCCAAACAACGGCCCGTCTCTTGACCAACGGACCGTCCTGTTGATCCATGGTCTGGGACTGAGGCTTGTCTTTGGCTTCCTCTCCCCAAAACCTAAGTGAAAATCGAAGAGACACCACCAACGGGGCGTCGACTGACCCACTGGGCATCGATTGCCATCCGTTGGTAGGAGGCCTTGGGAAGTCTTGGGCACCAACTTTGGGTCCTTCCTCAAGGACCCTTGGATGGTCCTTGGGGATGTTTTGCTGGACGTATTCAACCAAAACATGATCGTATATAATTTTATCACCTCTCACATGAATTGCATCCAAAATGAACATGTAAAACTCGACGAAACATGCTTAGACAGACAAGGTCGTTTCAAGGCAAAATATTCGAATGTCATGGACGTTTGACCTCCAAACTTCACGAAACTTGAAACACTACCTATATATACTATAATAAATCACATACTTACCTTATAACCTCATGATTCATATATAAAAACATAGAACAACATATGAGACACATAGGTGACTTAGTCGTCGAACGTCTCGGTCGTCCCTTGACGTTTCACTTCCAAATCACCTGAACTCTTAGACACTGCCTCAATACAACTTTATAGACAAATTTAGGACCTTATTACATCATTACAACCATGTTAATATCTATTTCACCTAATTCATTCGGGGTCTTACAGTTCTAGCATTTTGATAGTATTGTTAGAGGTTCTGTTAGCTAGGGTGTATTGCTAGCTAAGTGATTACTTGAACTTGTCCTTCTTTGGTTTAGATAAGATTGTTTCTCCCTTTATTAGTATTTGACATCTAAGGATCAGATTTTTATAACTTAAGATCATGGAAAGATTATGTTGTCAGAATGGAACCTTTAAAAAAATTGTGATGATTTATGCATTATGGGTATCTGGTGGTTGATTTAGGCTCACTTATGGTCGTAGACAGTATTTTTAGAAGTTAATCTTGGTTACGTAAGAAAATATTCATCATGATTGTTGTGTTAACGTCCAGGGGTTCAAGTATAAATTGGGTTCATGATTTAGTTATGGCTTGATAATGACTATTGACTTATAGATCTTGCAAAGTTTGATTTGAAAGTTCAGTTCTTAGTAGTTGATCTTATCTGGGATTTTCTTAAGGAGGAGCTCACTTAGAAATAAACACCGACTAGTAGGTCATGACTTAGACTTTTGGTAACGTCGGTTATTCTTCCTTCTTCTTCCTTATGTTCGAGGACGAACATGATTTTTAGTGGTGGATAATGTAATTACCCGGAAAAATATTTCAGAAATAATCATAAAAATAACCGTTTTATCCTTCTCAATAGTTATCTGAGTCATTTATGATTAGTCAGAGAAGTTGATTTGAGAATTTTTGACTATTTGATAACAACAATTATTTAATTAACGGATATTTTATTAATAGTTTATTTATTTAATTAATGATTAGTGGGACAAGCACATATTTTTTTAAGCAAATTAGAGATTTATTACTTTTAGTACATAATAAGTTTAGAAAAGAAAATAAAGAAGAGGAAGAAAGAAATTTGAGCAGCGCGACCAACTTGCTAAGGTAATAATCATAACCTTAAATTTTCTTTATTTCATATATAAATAATTGGTCATTGCTGGTAAAGGATATTATAATGATATTATAATATGGAGTTTATTAAAACGGTCTTAGGGGGAAAATTATTTATTTAACTTTAAATATTATTTAAGGAATACATTAGAAATAGGGAATTTAATATAGATAAGTTGGGGGGTTAGACAATGTTGGTGCAAAGTAAATGTGCAGAAAGCAAATTAAGTTGATAAAAAGAAGAAACAAATAAATAGAAACTTGTATCATATGATATTCGGTCGGCAAAATATATGTCGTCGAATGTGTGATAACTAGATTGTTGTTAAAGGCCAAAGGTTTAAAATTTCATGCTCATTCATTTTCCATCACTTCTATATTCCATAACTCACGTCCAGGCAATATTTTTTGTATTCTTGCATTTTTGTAACATTTAAGTCGTCAAGATTGTGTTCTGAGTTGGATATCGTTGCCGCCTAGATATTCAACTTTATTATTCAGCATATAATGTTTGTTTTCCGAACCATGAATTATTCTTTAGAGATTTGTACTCATTTGCAATGATTTCTATATAATGATGTGTGTTAGGCCTCTCTAATTGAACTTTTATGCTTGTGTGCCAATTTTAATTTGAATATCGTGCCTAAAATTCCACTATTGTATGAATTCCAGAGTACTTTGTCCCTTAAAATTAATAAGAAGTTCTGGATTTTGTCCAAATATTTTTGGGATTAGTCGAGTGAAGTCTTAGTGACATACATTTCTGTCAAATGACCTAATTTTCCCAATGATAGAGCGGTTGAAGTCATTTTTAAGGGCAAAAGTTGTCAAATTGACAAATTTTGCTAAATTGGGAGTAGTCTGATTATCCCAGTGTTATGGGTTATCTAGTTCTATGTCTAATTGACATTTTTATCGTCTTAATTTTGTTTTTGGGAGCTGCAGGGCTAAGTTTGGGATGTTGGGTGAAAATAGGCACGTTGCGTCGTTTGGCAAGGTGAGTCGATCTCGCCATACCACTTGGCGGTTCGGTGAATTAGCCTTTATCACCTCTTATTTCATTTGTGATATTTAGTTGGGTTCTTTAACTTTCGCCGACAAGCCTAAGTTCACTAACTGCACTCTATGACTGGCTGAAAGTCCTTCTTGATCACCCTTTATGCGCCCCAACCCCCAAAATGCATTGTAAATTTTGGTAGGCTAGTCCTCGCTCACCAAATACTGTGAGCGGTTTGCCGAAAGCCCCTTCCTATAACCAACATGCTATTTTTTCTTGGAAATTTTGAGCCACTCCTTTCGGCGTGCCTAATCTAAGTTGCATAAGAGATTCGGAAACTCACCAAGCAGAACAAGAAGTCTATCTAAAACTAATTTTCTACAATTTTGCATGAATCAACTCTAAATCTTTTTGATATACTTAAATATATGGCAAGAACCAATCTTTACATGCCACCCTATAAGAGATCGAGAGGGATTGTGATAAATAAAAGGGGAGCCGATGTTCCTAACAACGGGAGGACAAAACCTCCAAAGGGAGGCAAAGTCAAAGAATAAAATCCATCATATGAGGTTCTAGACCAGAAATCATGATAGGGAGGGGTCCCAAGCTTCATTTCCTAAATCGGATGATAATAACAATTACATTCTCGGATGGATGATATCTTTGCTAGGTCCCTTCCTAACTCGGCTAGAGTCTCAGTTGCCTCCTCCCCAGAAGATATAGTTCCAAAACCGACACCTCTTATAGATTCACTGCCACCTATGGTCCCTCTTTCCCAAATCATTAATAGTTTTAAAAGTAGATGAGTTGCATAATATTTTTGATGAGAAACTACTTTCTACAGAGGGCCTTGAAGGCAGATACTTCACGGTGAGGGACACCCTCTATTTTCAAAGGTTTGATCAATTCACCAGGTACCGAGGCCCCTACATTCCCACATAGGTCCACAAATTCTATACAACATATAGAGAGTTGGTTACTAAGGGGAAGAAGAAGGCTAGTACCTTCAAATAGGTGAAGTCCGTCATTGTGCGGGGAAAGAAAGTTGTGTCTAGTAGCAACCACATTAATATTTTACTTGGAAGAGATTTTTGTGATACAAAGGCGTATGAAGGGTTCCTTACCATTTAGTCCGTGAATGACTAGCAGGGGTGGCTTGCACAACTGATTTACCCTACAAAAGAAAGGTCTACTAGGGCTACCTTACAATGGAGACAAGAAGCTCATCATGACTTTCCAAAGGATTGATATGATACCGTTCAACCCAATAAACCTTAAGTCTATCATTCTGTTACTTGAAGGATACCATTACGGCTTTCGACTTCAACATTATAACCTTACCACTAGGTTTAAGATTCCACTTAAAGGACCCTCTTAACGTCATTTAAGGTCACATGTCATTCATATGTATAAGACTAAGAGGCTCTAGCATCCTAAGTCAAGACATCCGATATTAACATTCATACATGCATCAAGTAAGGGACACAAGTCAACCAAGACAAGACACAACGTACTTTACTTTAACACATATTACGTGTAATTCTAGAAGCACTTACAAATAACCCTTATAACCTTTAACTCATCCTATACACTACCAAATCATCATCAATATTACCATCATAGACTCATATTGTCAAGTAGGAATAACCATGCATCAACCCTAAGACTGTATACCTAAAGACATATACATAGTCTAACATGGTCACCTAAATAGCATTAATAGAATAACATATATACTTTCACATTGATTATCATGTAATAGATAGTATTCAACTTCACAATATCATCATAATACTTCAAGTTGTTGTCAAAAAGGCCATAATCATCATATTACTTAAAAGAACGCCGACAAGGCCACATCAATTGTAGGTAAAACACATAACACTGCCACCATAAGTGGATCCTACAAGTTACAACATAATTTAAGTCTAATAATAATAAAATAGAGGGAACAGGGCAGTGTACCACCACTTCATCCTCAATACTTCAACCAAATACTAAACCATCCAATTCAATACTATCAGACCCTTCCCCATGACCATGAACACCAATTAAATACATAAATTATAATACTCAATGAAACTAGGTTACTTAAACATATATTTATCAATCTAATAAAACCTATACATCAATTAAATACAATTTTTACATTATAAAATATCCTATAGAAAACTACACTAGAATTTCATAAATATTAAGTCAACATTAAGTAATCCATAAAGTAGTCAAAAACTAGGGTTCATCAATTACATTGGTTCATCAGTTCATTGAGTTAAAATCATCAAATTAGTAACAATTCAATCAATATACAATGTTTAAAAAACCTATAATGCAGGAAACCATGCATAGATCATGAAATTTTTTAATTCATCTATGAAAACTTTAGAAAAAATCTTTGAAAGATGGGCTCAGAGTTTCAAGGATCAAAAATCATACATCAATGAAGCAAATAATTCATTTTGATGAAGAATATCCACTCAATTATTCAATCCAAGCCCTTCTTTGAGTTTTGGCTACAATGGAGTTCTAGAGAATTTCTAAGGGAATTTGGGTTTTGATTTTTGAAGAATGAAATCCTCTAAGTGTTTTAGGCTTATAAACACATTTAAAAAATCCAAAAGACCCTTAAGTAACCTCCAATATTCATATTTAAATGTGGCATGAATTTACCAATTCACTCCTCGCACTTACCGTGAACTGCGCAGGATGGTAGTCCACCTACGACTAGCCAAACGACGGCCCGTCCCTTGACCAACGGACTGACCTGTTGATCTGTGGTCTGCGACTGAGGCTTGTCTTTGGATTCCTCTACCCAAAACCTAAGTGAAAATTGAAGATACACAACCAATGGGGCGTCGACTGACCCACTAGGCGTCGATTGCCATCCGTTAGTAGGCTATCTTGGGCAATCTTGGGCACCAACTTTGGGTCCTTCCTCAAGGACCCTTGGATGGTCCTTTGGGGATGTTTGCCCGGAAGTTTCCAACCCAAACATGCTCTTATATGAGTTTATCAACTTTCAAGTGAATTTCATCAAAAACGAACACGTAAAACTCAATGAAACATGGTTAGACACACAAGGTCGTTTCAAGGAAAAACTTTAGAACGACATGGACGTTCTTGGACGTTTGACCTCCAATCTTAACGAAACATGATACATTGCCTATATATACTATATTAAATCATTTTAAGGACATTATAACTTCATTAATCACACATAAACACATAGAATCACATATAAGTCACAGAGGTGATTTAGTCGTCAAACGTCTTGGTCGTCCCTTGACGTTTCACTTCCAAATCACCTAGAATCTTAGAAACTGCCTCAATACCATAATATATACCAATTGAGGACCTTATAAAATAATGACAACAACGTTAGGATCTAGTTCACCTAAGTCATTTTCGGGGTCTTACATTCTCCCCCACTTGGACATTGTTCGTCTTCAAATGACACTTGTCACTCTCCGAAAACTTATAAGAAAAGAGATTCAACTAGAAGATAATATCCATACCATATAAAATTTAATCAAGAACAAAACATTAATTTCACATAATCAAGTGATTCAATACACAATAAAAAACTAGATGAAAATTCTATAACTCATTCGGCTATAGAACTCACAATCTTCATTGCAAATAGAAAAAACTCATTTTATATTCAATATCATACTCATATACATCATTTCTAACAACATTGAAACAATTTTAGACTAAATAATTATTTAATATAATTTTCAAAATTTTAACGGTGAGCAGGCAAAGCATTACATTGAATTGAGCAAATTTTTCAAAAATGCATCTTTTAGGAAATTCATGGTAGAAACATGCTAATATGCAAGGTAAAATCATGTAGACACATTTAACAACATAATCATAACTTCATAAAATACACAATGCAAGATGTTAATAAAATTCAATTTCAACAAAACTCCTAAACACCATGCACATGCAACATTCTTCTATGACTTCCTATCCTACCTACTAACCGTACTCCCCCACTTAGAAGGAACTCATATCACTAAAAGACAAATTCAAGGACTTACCCTTATTATCATCACCATCCAGCTTCTCTCCTCTAGTCCGGAGTGCATAGAAATGCCTCGTTGCTTGAACATCATCCTTTGGAACATTTGGAGCAACTTTCTTACCCTTTCTTCCTCTAAAAGCAATGATAGGATAATCTCTCACCTTGTGTCCTTCCTTACCACAACCAAAGCATCTCCCGGTACCCTTTAGACACTCTCTATAATGCCTCTTTCCACAAGTGACACGTGTAGGTCTTCCATTTTGAGAACCACCTCCTTTCTCCAATTTCACATAAGCACTCCTGGATTCTTCTTTAGTTTGATCCCTCTTCTTAAACCTAGGTTGACCATGATGACTAAAACCACTCCTTTTCAGGATTCTAGACATCATCTTAAGTTTAGAGACTTCAATTGATTGGGCATATACAATGAATCTAGCTAGGGTCGTATGATCATGTAGCATAACCGTACGACATTCCTCCCTCACTAGATTGGCGACACCCAACATGAAGAGACTCATCTCATCCCTTGGATTAGACACAAGATATGAAGCATATATAAATAACATTAAGAACTTCAAAAGTGTATTTCTCAACGCTCATATTGCCTTGCTTGATATTGATAAACTCCTCTACCTTAACTTCCCTCCTTTCACGGGGAAAGTACTTACCAAGAAAAGCTTCTTAAAATTCTTCCCACTCAAAAGGACTCGCCTCTACCGGCCTATTATCCTTCCATTGAGTGTACCATATTTGAGAAATGTTCCGCAACTGGTACGAACCTAGCTCCGCCTTCTCCCTAGATGTAACTCCCATTGCACTCAACACCTTGTACACACCATCTAGGAACTCTTAGGGATCCTCTCCCACATTAAATCAAAGAAATAAAGGAGGATTCATCCTCACAAAGTATCTCAACCTAGACGTCATAGTGCTCTCCACAACATTCACCCTAGGCACCATACTCAAATTCAGTTGAGTAGTCATACCTCGGGCTAAAACAAGCAAAGCCTCTCTAATATAACTATTACTAAACTCCGGGGGAACCACCGGAACATTATTACCTCCTTCCATAATAGAGACATGATCACCTTGAAAACCTTGAGAACCTTGAGAACCTTGAGCACCTTGAGGAGCTTGCTTAACTTGCTCAACTTGAGGAGGAATCTCCTCATGCACATCATTCTCCTCAACTATCCTAGTCGGTGTCCTCCTTGTATTCATCTTCCCAAAAACACAAGGAAAGCCATAAGAAAAGAGTACTCATAATTTTTACTCTACGACACGACATAGGAGTAGAAAAGAAAAGAAACTCTATCGTCCTATAGCCTCTCGCCCATATATTTGTCACGACTCACACCGATGGTCAAGACTCTACTAGACGTGAATTGATGATACTTTTTGATTCTTAAGACTACTTTCATAACCTATGCTCTTATACCAAACTTGTCACATCCCGAAACCACACCCTAGAAGTTAGGGTAAATCTCGGATTACAACCGGCGTACTTGACCAAGACCTTTCCGTATTGTTCATCCCATACACAAAACGAAAAGTAGTGCAGAATTAAAAATTTTCACAAAACATTAAAATATCTTTAATAATATCTTTCATTAGAAATCATAGGAATTACTAAGATTCAATCTCATCAAACTTAGACATGAGAATATTTTGGGACACGACCTGTACTTCAAAATATAGAATTACTTAGTCTATTAGATATTTAAATAAGAAACATAGAAGATATCTTGCCCTCGAATCAAATGAGGACATACTTCAACTTTACTTGAATGATGCTACGATCCAAGTCTTGCTTCCAAAATGCTCCTTACCTACCAACAATTATATAGATAGATAAAAGCATGGATTAGTACAACCACATGTACTAAGTATGACATTATGAAAAAAATCATGAAAAAAGACATTTATTGGAAATATGCATCTTTTCATTTAAATATCATAATATACTCATAAGAACAACATTTATCAACTTAGAAACATATAAGATAACATTTATGCAATTATTCACATTTTTTAGGCAACATTACAGTAAGCTTTGTTACAGCGACGTGTCTCTTCTTTCCTTTTAAAACTTCCTAGCATGTAGTCTTCTCACTAAAAGCTATCCTAAGACTCACTTAAGCAACACAAAGAGATACCGCCCATACACCCTCTCTAAGAATTCCAAAATGATCCTCAAGATCACCTATAATGAGACACACACACTTACAAGATACCAAACATATGAACATGAGATTTCCTCTACCAAAGGTGATTCTAAGTCTCACTTGAATGAGTTGTGGAGCGACCTACCATACAAACCCTTACAAACACACTTAAGAGATCCCATACACTACCTATTATAGAATCATCCTCCCTTAAGACATCAACATATAGATAATATGACATTCTCTTTCCAAAGGCTATCAAAATACTTACTTAGTTAAATCAACAAGATAAATTCCATAATTGACCTCTTCAAAACTAACTAATAATCCATAAGATTACCTAAGTTTAGATCATGTCTACAGAATAAACCATTTTCCTTAACTAGAGTCATACTTAAGACTCATCTTGGTAAGATACAAAGTGATCATTCCTATTGCCCCTTCACACGTTAACTAGATGACCCTTAACTACTCTAGATAAGTACTTATTAATTTAACATACCTTCTTAACTTAAGTAATTACATTTATCAGATCATTGAAGACTCATTAATCACATAAGGACATTCAAGTAATTCTCTTGGAGAAGACCTAGGAACTCGAACTAACAACTTCAAAGCCTATTGTGCAATGTCTAGATAGCGTCAAATAACACCACCTAAACTTCATAGAACTCCTCTAATGCTAGTAGGTATCCCATATGATGAGAATAGACAATAACTGATATAGACCATGATAGCAAAACATTGAATCCGGAGTTCTATCCTACTCCGATGAGGGTATTCTACTTGCCAATGGTAGAACTTAGACAGATCCCATGTAGGCACATTGTTAAGGAATATGAAGGGTGTGCTTTGTAATCTAGTCTCATTCTTTAACTAGAACTACTTCCTTGCAATAATCACTTAGTTCTAGCCATTGTTCTCATAGTGTAATTTACCATAAATGTTCATCTATAGGGGTTCCATATCAAGTTCATTACCTAATAAAATTTACCTTACCAAAGAAAGATCCACTAGGGCTACCTTAAAATGGCGAGAAGAAGATCATGATGACTTTCCTAAGGATTGAAATGATGTCTTCCATCCAATCAATTTTATGTCTATAATCCTTTTACTTAAAGGATACCATTACGGCTTTCGACATCAACATTCATAACTTTACCCCTAGGTTCAAGGTTCCACATAAAGGACTCTCTTAACATAATTTAAGGTCCCACGTATTTCATAAATACAAGACTAAGAGTCTTTAGCATCCTAAGTCAAAACATCTCACATTCACATTCATACATTCATCAAGTAAGGGACACAAGTCAACTAAGGCAAGACACAACATACTTTACTTTAACACATATAACATGTCATTCTACAAGAACATAGAAATAACCCTTATCACCTTTAAGTAATCCTAAACACTACCATATCATAATCAATATGACCATCATAGACTGATATAGTCAAGTAGGAATAATTACGCATCAACCCTAAGACTATACACCTAAAGACATAGTCATAGTTTATCATGGTCACCTAAATAAAATCAATAGAAGAACACATATACTTTCACATTGCTTATCATTTATACATATAGTATTCAACTTCAAAAAATCTTCATAATACTTCAAGTATTTGCCGACAAGGTAATAATCATCATATTACTTAAAATAACGCCGACAAGGCCACATCAATTGCAAGTAAAACACATAACACTGCCACCATAAGTAGACCATACAACTAACAACATAATTGA
Source organism: Solanum pennellii (assembly GCF_001406875.1). Taxonomy (NCBI): domain Eukaryota; kingdom Viridiplantae; phylum Streptophyta; class Magnoliopsida; order Solanales; family Solanaceae; genus Solanum; species Solanum pennellii. The sequence continues at coordinate 9,732,442 of NC_028645.1, forward strand.
AGTATAATAATTATAAAATAAAGGAAAATAGGACAGCGTACCACCACTCCATCCTCAATACTTCCATCCAATGCTAAACTATCCAATTTTATACCATAAGGCCCTTACCTATGCCCATGAACATCAATTCAATGCATAAATCATAATACTCAATGAAACTAGGTTTATTCAACATAGATTTATAAATCTAATAATCCTATACATTAATTGAATGTAATTTTTACATCATTAGATAGCCCATAGAAAGCTACACTAGAATTCATAAACATTAAGTCAATATTAAGTAACCCATAAAGTAGTCAAAAACTAGGGTTCATCAATTACATGAGTTCATAGTTTTATTGAGTTAAAATCATCAAATTAGTAAAAATTCAACCAATATACAATGTTTAAAAAACATTTCAATGCAAGAACCTATGCATAGATCATAAAATTGGACAATTCATCTTTGAAAACTTTAGAAAACATCTTTGAAAGTTGGGCTCCTTAATGAATAGAGTTTCAAGGATAAAAAAACATACCTCAATAAAGAAAATTCTTCAATTTGATGAAGAATATCCACTCAATTCTCCAGTCCAAGCCCTTCCTTGAGCTTTTGCTCCAATGGAGTTCTAGAGAATTTCTAAGGGAATATCGGTTTTTATTTTTGACGAATGAAATCTTCTTAGTGTTTTAGGATTATAAACTCATTAAAATACCCAAAATACACTTAAGGAACCTCAAATATTCTTATTTAGATTTTGGATGAATTTACCAATTAACCCCTTGAACTTACAGTGAACTACGCAGGAAGGCAGTCCACCTACGACTTGCTCCGTTGACCAACGGACCGTCCTGTTGATCCGTGGTCTGGGACTGAGTCTTGTATTTGGCTTCCTCTCCCCAAAACCTAAGTGAAAATCGAAGAGACACCAGCAACGGGGCGTCGACTGACCCACTGAGCGTCGATTGCCATCCGTTGGTAGGAGGCCTTGGGAAGTCTTGGGCACCAACTTTGGGTCCTTCCTCAAGGACCCTTGGATGGTCCTTGGGGATGTTTTGCTGGACGTATTCAACCAAAACATTATAGTATAAAATTTTATCACCTCTCACATGAATTACATCCAAAACGAACACGTAATACTCGATGAAACATGCTTAGACAGACAAGGTCATTTCAAGGCAAAACTTTCGAATGTCATGGACGTTATTGGACGTTTGACCTCCAAACTTCACAAAACATGACACTCTACCTATATATACTATAATAAATCACTTACATACCTTATAACCTCATGAATCATATATAATAACATATAACAAAATATGAGGAACATAGGTGACTTAGTCATCGAACGTCTCGGTTGTCCCTTGACGTTTCACTTCAAAAATCACATGAACTCTTAGACACTGCCTCAATACCACTTTATAGACAAATTTAGGACCTTATTAAATCATTACAACCATGTTAATCTCTAGTGCACCTAAGTCATTTCGGGGTCTTACAGTTCTAGCATTTTGATAGTATTGTTAGAGGTTCTGTTAGCTAGGGTGTATTGCTAGCTAAGTGATTACTTGATCTTGTCCTTCTTTGGGTTATATAAGATTGTTTCTCCCTTTATTAGTATTTGATGTCTAAAGATCAGATTTTTATAACCTAAGATCATGGAAAAATTATGTTGTCAGAATGGAACCTTTAAAAAATTTGTGATGATTTATGCATTATGGGTATCTGGTGGTCGATTTAGGCTCACTTATGGTCGTAGCCAGTATTTTTAGAAGTTAATCTTGGTTATGTATGAAAATATTCATCATGATTGTTGTGTTAAGGTCCAGGGGTTCAAGTATAAATGGGGTTCATGATTTAGTTATGGCTTGATAATGACTATTGACTTATAGATCTTGCAAAGTTTGATTTGAAAGATAAGTTCTTAGTAGTTGATCTTGCTGGGATTGTCTTAAGGAGGAGATCACTTAGAAATATAAACACCGACTAGTAGGTCATGACTTAGACTTTTGGTAACGCCGGCTATTCTTTCTTCTTTTTCCTTATGTTCGAAGACGAACATGATTTTTAGTGGTGGATAATGTAATGACCCGGAAAAATATTTCAGAATAATCATAAAAATAACCGTTTTATCCTTCTCAATAGTTATCTGAGTCATTTATGATTAGTCAGAGAAGTTGATTTGAGAATTTTTGACTATTCGATAACAACAATTATTTAATTAACGGATATTTTATTAATGGTTTATTTATTTAATTGATGATTAGTGGGACAAGCACATATCTTTTTAAAGTAAATTAGAGATTTATTACTTTTAGTACATAATAAGTTTAGAAAAGAAAATAAATAGGTGGAAGAAAGAAATTTGAGCGGCGCGACCAACTTGCTCAGGTAATAATCATAACCTTAAATTTTCATTATTTCGTACATGAATAATTTGTCATTGATGGTAAAAGATATTATAATGATATTATAATATGGAGTTTATTAAAACGGTGTTAGGGGGAAAATTATTTATTTAACTTTAAATATTATTTAAGGAATACAATAGAAATAGGGAATTTAATATAGATAAGTTGGGGGGTTAGACAATGTTGGTGCAAAGTAAATGTGCAGAAAGCAAATTAAGTTGATAAAAAGAAAAAACAAATAAATATAAACTTGTATCATATGATAATGATTTTTGACTTGGCAAGGGAAAACAGAAATGTTTGTGACAATAGGGATGTAATTGTTGGGTAATAATTATTATCAATCATTGGTCAATGACCATGGATTACTGCATGGATAGAATAATTAGGTGTATATATATTACCTAGTGTATTTTGACATTAGATGTACAATTTTGCACATTGGGTTGCTTGATATGGATGCCAATTTCTATTATTTAATAATAGATGATATTACTTTCTTTTAGAATTTTCTTATGGTTATAATATAATTGATATATTGAGATAGGTAATTTAATATTATGTGAAGTCTATTGAATTTATGGGTAATTGAAGGATTTTAGATTTAACCCTAGACTTGAAACTTGGAAATATGACAATTGAAATGTTAATTGGCATCATGATTTAGGAAACTTGATTATAAACTTGGGTGAATTTCTGGGTCAAAGTTATACACATAGTAATATGGGTGTTATTAGTTTTAGAATCTTATTGTGATTATTTGTTTGAATAGATTATATTGATTTGGAAGTCATCCGAAAGAGGAAGACTCAAGTTCTGGAGTAATGGGACTTAGTGAAGGGTTGACTTGTCAAAACTTGATTAATTATAAATGATGAAAAGGAAAAAAAAAGACAATGTGATTAATTGTTTTTGTGTGATTGGTTGAGAATAGTACGAGTACCTATGTTATAAAGACAAAGTTTATCACTATAGAATGTGAATTGTAATTTGAGAATGCCAAACATATGAGCATACACTGATACATTATTGACTTGATTTATTATTTGTGAATATGTTCTCTATTGAACCCGTATAATTTGGATAATTGAGGTGATTATATGTCATAGTGATACTTGATTTATTTAGATGTTGCATCATCCCCTTTATTTGATATCATATTGTGCACATGCATTTACATGAGATTGGGTATGAGTAAAGGTCTAAGACGTGGAGATCGTCCGTGTTGAGCATGTGAATATCGTCTGTGCGATAAATAAGTTATGATTATAATTTGGGCACGTGGAGATTGTCCGTGCGGAATTTGTTTGATTTATGATAGTGCATTGAGATCATCCGCACAGACACGTGGAGATCGTCCCTGTCGGTATATGGACCTCGCGAGTCACCCATGGGTCATGAACTCTCAATGTATTTACGAGGAGTATCATGTATAAACTATTGAGAGAGTACTTGGTATTTTGAGGCATATTGTTTAATTGTGTGATATTGCATTACATCTCATGACATCCTTCATTCTTTATGATTATGTGTTTTTTGTAAAAATTGATGATTGAAAATACATAATATTTGGTCAAATCTATTTGATGAACTTGATCTTATGTCTTGCTGATATTATGAGTGCCTTTTTGTGGGGGTTGTAATTGATGAATTTTGAGCTTGTTGTTGATATATGTGTTTGTAAATGGTGAACTATTAGGTTGGATTGATTTTATGCAGGTTGTACTTTTGGAGGTTCGGTTATTGGTGTAAGGAGTACTCGTATTTTTCCCCTTAACATGTGTTTAGAGGTTTACTTGCTGAGTACTATGTGGTTTGGTAATTACCTCCTTCTTCTACAATTTTTTGTAGGTTACTAGCCCCGATCCTTGTGATATATTCTCTTCCTTTCCGAGGCTTGTTGGAGATTTGTAAGATAGGTGTTTGTCACCTCAGTAGATCATCTTACTCTTGTTTATAATCTTGTGCTACTCTATAAATAATTTCAAATGAGACATATATTTCTTTTGATTCAATTATAATAATTGAGGGGTTTGTACGCATTACAATAAAAAATCCAGTCGCTTCACTGTGTCAATTCCGTCAACGAAAAAATATGCCGATGGCGATAACGGAAAAATCAACCGCAACAATTATAAGAAAGTATAATCACCACCACACGAGTACCATTACCTCCCTAAGTTGTAACAACTACCTCCATACAATCGAAATTGCAAATTTGCAATGAACTAAATCTACAAATTTACCCCATTTCAAAATTTTACCACACTCAAATCATTATCACTTCGCCATTATCACAAAAAACCTTCCATCGCCACCAAAATGACAAATACAACCACAAAGTTTTTTTTTTTTGTGAAAATAAATGAAATTTATAGCCAAAATTAACTATTACCCGTTAGAAAGAAAAACCCAATGTATATAATAGGTTTTTTACAAATAGAATTAGTTAAAGAAAATTTTGTTGATTTAGTTTAAAAGGAAATTTTTAGGATGTTTATGATGGATTTTAATGTGAAAGTCTTCAAGTAAGTGTTTAAATCAAAGAATGGGGTAATGGTAGAAGAAGGTACAGAAAAAACTAGAAAAAAATTTGAAGAAAAAAGAATTAAAATGATTAATGCAGTAGCAAGCGGGTCTGTGCCACCTTCTTGATAAAAAAACTTGTGTTTGACCTTATCACGACCCATATCGTCATCATTCCCACCCACCCTAACCCTTCGGTGGGAGAATCACTAGTACCATCCAACTAAAGTTAATTACTCTAGAATCTAGGTATTTAAGTTACGTAAGAAAGTTATAATAAATTAAAACAATGCAGAAAATATGCGTAGAATATGAAAGTCAATGTACAAAAACTCTAACAACAACAACTCTAAAAACAAGGGGTACAACACCGAAACTAAGAACAACTTAACCAATAATCTGAGTTCGAAAAGAGTGGACTTAAACAAAGAGAACTCAAGGCAGCCCAGAAATACTACCTTACCCTTGAATTCGACGCAATCACTGATCTCCTACTGTCAACAGTCGCGTGAAGATGCCCTGTACTCAACAAAAACAAGAGCAAGTGTAGGATGAGTACACAACCACCGTGTACTGGTATGATAACACGACTATCTCACTAGTGTAATATAAATATGTAAGGTCTCTCACAATGGAATAAGGTTCTTAGACCCTCACATAAGCCTAAAAAGGTTTAAAATATGTTAATTAAGCGTTTTACAATATGCATACTTGATTTGAAGTGATTATGAAGTCAAACGTCCAAGACGTTCGAAATTGATGTGAGAGGACGTTATCATGTATACGAGTGTATTTACGTATGAAACTTCGGGCACAACTCCCCAAGGACCACCCAAAGGGGTCCTTGAGGAGTACCCAAAAGGTTTCCTAGGCACTGCCTTAGCAATGTCAATCGACGAGCCAAGGAATAACGGACCGTTCCTCAATCGACTCCCCGTTGATGGGGTCGTAGATCAAATCTTAACAATGTGAGATTAAGCTCCTAGGAAGGATTTGCATTCACAATCGATGGAGTTGTAGGACGAGCTGTCGTCCAATCGATACCCCGTCGTCCATGGTTGTCAATGATGCTTGCAATTCTGCTGCATGCACGCTTGTCACGACCCAAAACCGAGCCGCGACTGGCACCCACACTTACCCTCCTATGTGAGCGAACCAACCAATCTAAACCCTAACATTTCAATTTAATATCAACAGAAAGTAATGCGGAAGACTTAAACTCATTAAT
>NC_028645.1:9748762-9760343 GCF_001406875.1 Solanum pennellii
CAAATTTCAGAAGTCTAAGTGTTCTGGAACGAGACACCTGCGACGGTCCGTCGTGCCCACGACGGTTCGTCCTGCAGGTCCGTCACCAAGTTCAGAGAGTAGATTTCATTACCCAAATTTCAGAAGTCTAAGTGTTTTGGAACGAGACTCCCTCGACGGTCCGTCGTGCCCATGACGGTCCATCGTGGGTTCCGTCATCTCACACAGTTTTTCCAGAAATAAAATCTGCTGCTCAAAATGACTAAACAGGTCGTTACAACGCTGCCATGCTAAGGGGTGAGTGTCACGTTCCTAAATTAATATGGACGGTTTTTTTTTTTTTTTTGCATTTGAAGTTGATATATAAGCTTTTAACCCCATTTAGACCTCACTTTTCAAATTAGACTTTCCCTCTCAAACAAAACCTCTCTAGAAACCTCCGTTGGAGATGAAGCTCAAGAACAACTTTGTTGATGGATTGTGATGGTTTCTTCATCAATGTTTCGTGGTTTTATCCTATAACGAGGTATGATGATCCTTCATCTTTGGATATCCATTCATCAATCTAGCCATGGTTCTTTCTCAAATTGATTTCAAAAGCATGCTTATAATGAATTGTTGATTAGCTACTGTTTTTAATATGATTTTAAATTCAATAGCATGATGAACCCATGATCCTCCAAATTTCTCAATTTAGCCTATATTGTGGTCATTGTGATCTAGATGTTAGATTTATTTTAGTGTGATTTGATTATGATAAATTGATTATAACTACTGTCTTCTATGTGAATTGACGATGAATTGGGGGTAATTGATCAAGGAGGATCAACGTTTGGTAAGTATGATCTATATTTCTCTACCTTCTATAGAATTGGTGATGTAGTGTACCTGATGTGATCTTGATGTTATGACTGTTGAGTTATGATTTATATTGTGTTATTGTACTTTTAGGTACTGCCTTATATATGTATTGTTCATGAATTATTATAATTGATCAATGATGATCAAAATCTTTGTGAATTGGTAAGATTGCTCTACTTCTTCTACTTTTCTATTGAATTTATAGTTGAATTGTCCTTGTAGGACATTGTGTGGTATGGTCCACTTACGATTACGGTGATTACATTCTTGTCAATCTATATATGTTATGGTCATGACCTTGAAGGAGAATTGATGTATTGCGAATGTGTGGTTATGGTGATCACAATATGAAGTTACATATCTAGTCTCTTACTCTAGTATCATGATTTAGGTATTGATTATGTCTTCTATAGTTTAATAGAGTTGTTAGGATTAGGTGTGGTTTAGGTGCTGCCATTGATGAAGTGTTAATGGTGAATGAACCCTACCTATTGTACCCTTATATGAATTTGTGACCTTAGCCAATGTTAGGAGTCTAGAATGCAATTGTTGAAGTTGTCTTGCCTCCTATGCCATGATGTGGTGTGTGCTCTACGCATGAATGTGGATTGTGGTCTTAAAAGGGTTGCTGCCCCAATATTGTGTCGATAGCCATTATGTGATCATGTTGTCCAATATACACACACTCATATGTCATTCATGCTTACAAGTAGTATGGTTCATGATATCTAATGAAGGATAGTTCCTATATGCACTAATGTCTACTACTATGCATGTAAAGTATATGTCCACGAAAGTATGAATGTATTTCAACTAGGATGACTTGATAAGTGAACTAGTATATGTAAGGGTCTCAACCTTCGTCTATACATTGCACATGTCTACCTTGATAGAATAGTTTCTAGGGTGATTATTATGTATACATGAATATGAATGCATGAATTAAGATATGAACATGAATGTATATGCTATGATGTAAATTATATTATATAATGAAGTATGCATATGTGTAGTATCTAAATGTGTTTATGGAAAGGTCTTCTCATGTAAGTACACATACACACACATGAATGTATATAATGAAGCTTGTATGATAATCTAGTAAAGAGGGAGTCTCTTGAAAGGTATTCTCAATTGTACTCTAAACTATATTGTTCTTGAATATGATATATCCTTGTGAAATTATTTCCCACATTAATTAGGTTGATGAATGGAAATTCTCATCTATAACCTATGATCTAATCATATGAGGGATTAATTCTCCTAAAGTAATTTTTATGAAGTAAAGTTAATAAAGACTTTTCAATAGAGGGAACTTAGCTTATCACCGAGTGAAATTGACCAAATGAGAGGTTCTCCTTCCTAATGAGGAAGACTTGTTCACCAAATAATCTCATGAGATGGAAACTATAATGTCTAAAGGCATAAATAGGGTTTCAATATACATCTCCTAGTTCCATAACTATGTTTCCCCCATAGGACCTAGCAAGTGCATCCACCCAGATACTAGTATGATGTTAATGTTCTACCTTGGAATTTAGAGAACCTCCTTTTGGTGTGGGGTTCCATGACACCAAATTCCATGTTTTGCTTACGTGGCCTTATTTTATGTTCAGGCTATGATTTCCCTAAAGTAAAATGGACAACTGAAGTAATGTAGTGAATTATAACTAAGATAACCTAAGGGAAGTTTGTTAGTGTAGGTGAGGGTATGCGACTTTACTTATACATTGAACAAGTAAATCTTGAAGGGAGTTCTAGCAAGTTGTTCTATATGTATGTAAATATGTATATGTGTTGTATTCATTACATTATGTTATTGACCTAATTGTAAGATAATATGCATGGTATGAGTACTATGGTGTCTATATGATGAGGTCTTACCTTATATGCATAATGTTCGTCTCGTTGACTATATTATGATGGTCTCACTTGGCATGTATGAAGTTGTCTATACGTGTATTGATGTTGTATGAATTAAAATATGATGCTTATGGTCCCTTTTTGAGTTTACTAAGTTTGTGTGGGGTAATGGGACTTCACATGTACGTTGCACTAGCAGACTTAGATTGCGATTATGAGTAAGGTTTTTGTTATGTCCTTAGGAAATGAAGTCCAAGTATGCTATTGTTGACTATTGCCTCTTATGATGTTATTGGTAGTGTTTACTTGCATGTTGTCTTGGAATTGGTCTTATATGTGGTTTTTGAAGTATGTTGGGTCATATGTAACCTATGTGTTTCATGATATGTGGTGCTTATGTGAAAGTATGTGCTTAAGTTAAGGATGGTTGTACGAGTGTTCACCTTGGTGACCTTAAGGTGATGTTGAGTGTGGATAGTGAAATGGGACACTATTCATGCATTGCACCAAGTATTACTTATAGGTTACTTGGGGGTAAGGACTAATAGTAAAGTAAAAGAACATTACTGTGTATGAAATGCTTGATGTGTATTAAATGCAATGTATGAATTTTTATGATGTTATGATCATTGTATATGTCTATATGAAGTATATTGTGTAATTGTGCCAATGCTTGTGAAGTTTCTTCCAAAAGGCATGTTGCATGATTTCAAAGTAAAATGTCCCCTTCAAATGCATGTTTTTGCATGGTTGTCGTACTTAGTGCATTCTTGTACTAACACCATTCTTCTTCACCTTTTTACACAAAGTGTAGGTTATGGATGCTTAAAGGATGTCTCAAAAGTGAAGGGCTTGATATGTGTTTCCCAAGATCAAGAAAGGGATCCGTATGATTAAGGATTTCCTATTTCCTTTTCATGTTCAAACTTATGTAATAGCTTAATTATTGTTATATATTGATAAGGGTCATGTCCTTATTCTATTCTGATAATGTTGAGTCTACGATGGCAAATGAAACTTAGAGTCTAACTATGTATTATGACTTATATTTTATTCATATGAAGTGATGATTCTATCATACGATATGCTATGAAAAGTTTTAAATTTTCCGCTAATTTCCTATGACAATGCGGTGAATGATGCCTATGGGCTTGTACAAGACCTCCGAGAGGTCAAGTACGCCATGTTACATCTAGGAGGTGATCCCCGATCATGACAAACGTAGTATTAGAGCACCAGGTTATAAAAGTAGTTTAAGAGTCTTTGTTCATCGGTAATGAGTCGCAACACATCTAAGAGAAAAAGACTATAAGATGATAGAGTTTCCCTTCTTCACTGTTCATGTGTCGTGCCATAAAACGTAACTCTATATGATCTCTCTCTTATGTTTTATTGTCCGGTGGTATTTTAGATGTGATTTCTTGGATTAAATGGTATCTGGATGCTTGAGGGAGAAAAGGTGAGTTTTGAGACTTATCTTTGTTTTACGGCTTGATGAGTATGCATAAAGGTGAATTTGGATTATATGTTTATGTGATGCCATTTATGGATATATATGTGATTTATGTGGAATGACATTTTATTTTAAGATTTAAGTCATGATATGGTTATAGCTTGTTAAATGTTGTTTTGGTGGAATGGAGTTCCTTTTTTGTAACGCCCCAAAATGAACTAAGGTGAACTAGAGGCTCATGAGTGTTTCTTGAGTTAATTTGAAGTTAAAATGAGTTACTTTAGTGTTCTTAGGCAGTGTGTGAAGTTTGGAGGTCAAATGTCCAAGAACGTCCATGACGTTCAGAAGGTGTGCCTTAGATAGCACTTGTGTGTCTTGGGGTGTTTGAGTGAGTTTTATGTGTTAGTTTTGCTTGAAACTTGCATGAGATGTTTCTATGACCTAGACAACTTATTTTAGGGGTTAAACGTTCGGCCACGACCCCACATAGGACCCACAAGGGGCCCTAGATGAAGGGACCAAGACTTGGCAACAAGCTTCCAAAGAAATTACCAAACGACGGCCCTAAGGACGGTCCGTTGGTCCACCAACGGTCCGTCGACCTAGGGTGTCGAGTGTCCCTGCATGTTAAGATGTCCAGGATCCATTTGGATGTAAGTGTCAACCAACGAGACCCCACCAACGGTCCATTGATGCATAGACGGTCCGTTGGTTAGGTCTCGTCTATGGGGGGTCCAAAATTGTTAAGTGGCTGCCTTGGAATGGGGTGTTTGGTAAGTTCACCCCAAGTCTTTTATTTCAATAGGACGTTATTTTTAGTCTTTATTAGGTATATTAAAGTGTTCTAAACCCTAAGACCTCATTTTAGACTCCTCTTCCTAAAACCCAAAACCCCTCTCTCTCTCTTTGAAGACTCTCTCAATCACCATGGAAGCTAGAAGTCAAGAAATTCTATGAGCGCTGTTGGTGGTCGTTTCATTATCAAAAATCATTGGTATTTCTTCAATATGAGGTATGGTATCCATCCTTTAACTCTCTTCCATTCAAGGAGTCCCTTCTAATGAATTTCAAAGTGGGTTCTCAACCCTAGTTTCTTCTATCTTCAACTCTAATGGGTCTTGCATGAGAACGTTTTGAATGACTAAATAATGATTTTTATAATGTTAATTGATTATTCAAAGGTTTAAACTACAATTAAACCATGATAAAGATTCTCTTCAAATGTTGGCTTAAAAAATGGCATAATGAGCATGTTTGTGTATAAAATGAGCTTTGGTTTTTCTTGTGTTGTTATTGTTGTTTATCTACTACCCTAAGGGATATATTATGATGACATGTTGAGAAAATTTTATAGGTGATGAAAGCTTAGATTAAAGGGTAAGATTGTTATGTGGTTTATCTTTAAATTACGAAATGCTCTTGAGTGGTATGGTCCACCTGCTTGGTGGCAGTATTTACCTGAACTGTATGAATATGAAGTTACTAGTTTATTGTGAATGAGTACATGAAGGCTTGTTATATGAAGTAAAATAATAATGATTCTTGCTAAATGTGCCTTATGAAGCTATTACATGAAATAGGCTAAGGATTATGCTTAAATAAAGTATTCTTGTTAAGTATCTTATGAGAATTATGTTAAGGATTATGTTTAAGATGCCTTAAATGATTGTGTAAAGACTGTTAAAGTGTGCGATGTGATGAAAGAAGGTCTAAGCATATATAGAATTAATTATAAATGAAATGATGTTTATGTGTATGGTATGCTCACATGTACACACACTCACCTTTAAAAGAATATATCATGCTAAGTTGAGAAAAAGGGGAATCTTGGGGTGGACACTCTTCGTGAGTTGAGATGAAGTGTCTAGTAACAAATTCACTATTCCTTATGACCTATCTACGATAGGTTTGAGGATGAATGCCCTTTGTCAGTTGAGATGGGGTATTCACTAGTTATCCTTGACCTATAGTTTATAATGTTAAGAATCCATGTGGAGTTATGCCTAGCACTAAGAGGATATGAAGGAGAGGTGGATTACACTTTGTGAGTTGAGATGTTGTATTTCCAATGTACCTCTTAAGATGAGTACTCCTAGTTAGTAGAAAATTAGTTACTTAGTAGCAAGCTCCTTATCCCTTAACTATGTGCCCGTATAGGTGTAGCTATTGGAAAAGCCATGTAAAAGCTAAGAAGCATGAGCTTACTCTAGGAAAGTAAGGATTCTTCATCCGATGTGGGTTAATATCGGGATTTCATGTCTAGCTCTCATAGTCTTTATCGATTAAGATAACTCCCACAAAAGAATTTATTGAACAAAGTTAGCATGTACATTAGTGATGTTGTGAATGAATGTCGTGAAGTGCTGAATCCAAATAGTAACCATTAGGAGAACTAAGTGGGAGTAGTAGTATGGGATGCTATTCTCACGTTGCACTTAGTGTGACCTATAGCTACTATAGGAGAATAGTACTTTCATGAAATATGTGTGAATGAGTGTTATGGTGTGATGTTATGGATGATTATTTTTAAGTTTTTGAGTAAATGGGATCCATTAGGATCACTAAGTGGGAGCGGTAGTATGAGATGCTACTCTCACATTGCACTTAGTGTGACCTATATTTCCATGAGTGTGTTGCATATGTTAGCCAAGGGCGTGGTTTTGATTTCCAATGAGGTAAGCCTATTATTGGGTAGTCTTAAGTGTCGCTTTGTTATGCCTTGAAAGGGGTGTATGGATGATCCTTTCTTGGTTCACCTTTGGGAATTTTAGGATAGCCTTGGGTTAGGGAAGCTTCAAAGTAAAACGGGTGCATATGACTTGGATCATGCAATTCACTGTAAGGCTTTCACTATAAGTGTTCAAACCGTTCACTGTAATGTTCATTCAAGCTTTATGTTAAGTTTTGGGAAGTTCACTGTAAAGTGTCTTTTGGTTGAAAAATTATGTGAATCTTTCTCTAAGTGTAAAATTATACTTATTATGTTAATTTGTTTCTAAATTCATGAATGTTATATTTAAGTAGCATGAACTATTATTTTACTAAAATGTCCCTTTTCACATGTTTTTGAATATGCCATACATAGTACATTAATTGTACTAACTCCATACTTTTCTATACTATAAGTATAGGTTGGGAGCGTTTTGAATGTTGAAGTCTAGAAGGTGAAGCTCTAGAAAGTTCCTCTCAAGAAAAAGTATGTCCTCACATATTCGAGGGCATAGTCCGTTTCTTAATTTCATAGTTAAAGAATTATTATGTATTTCTTTCAAATGTAAAGGGCCGTGTTCTAATTTAATTATGTCGTGTCTTTAAGTTTCTCATCTGACGATGAGATTTCTTAAGTATTTATAAAAGATTTCCTTTATATTTAAATGGTCCGTGAAAAGTTTTAATTCCACTCTACTTTTCATGTATTATGTAATAAACGATAGTTAAAAGGCTTATACAAGACCCCAAAGGGTCATGTACGCCTGGTCACGAAACGACCCTAACTTCTAGGGGGTACTTTGGGGTCATGACATTTTTGGTCTGATAAGTTTCCTTATGATTCTGCATGATGATCGTCTAATGTTATGGTTTAGACTTGAAATGCTTTGAAGAAGTGTGGTAAATAGCAAAAGATGCATGTTGTCTTTATATAGGTCTAATGGTTCAATGTTGTTATTTTATGTGTAATGCTTTATGAGTTGCCTTGTATGGATTGGCCTCTTTTGTGTAGGCTTGATTCTAGAAGTGAAGGTAGTGTGTTTACCTTGTAAGGTGATGATGTGGGTTGGAATGACGTAGGAGTTACCTAGCCCTAGTAATGAAAGAAAAGAAAGTTGCCTTTATGGACAATTTTCCTATATTGTTTCCCTTAAGGTTTTCATGATCCTTGGTATTCATGGAGTAGTTAAGGCCTTATGTAGTTAGGTAGCATGAGCTAGCTTGATTTTATGAGTCTCCTTTAGGTGTTAGACTTAGAGGAATGATGATGCATAGATGGTTCCTCTTGAAGGTTGAGATAATTTTCTCTTGATAGGGTTTACCCTAAGTGGAGGATGATGATGTGAGTAGTAAGGTGGTAGATATCCTTATCTTTCCTTCTATTCTTACTTTAGTTTAAAACTAAAGAGTTCCTAGTAGCTTGTTCATGATAGGAGTCTTGCATATAAGTATATGTTGGATGTTCTCCATATGTTATACATTTCTTAATTAACACGATCTTAAATTTTTTTTGAAGGTTCTAAACTTCATGAAAAAATAATTTTGCTCAAATTCACGTTTTCTCATGTTTATTGTGCATCTTGATAAGTTAATTGTTTATTTAACTTCATGAGAAGTGGTAAGGAGCATGGTGGATGTCACTTATAATGTAACGCGTTTTAAGCCATCAATGAGAAATTGAGTCTCCCTTAAATGAATAATGCTGAGTCTCTTAGAAATATGTTACTTTTATGACTTGAGAAGTTTTTATGTAGGCTCAGTTTTAAAAGGTGTTGGTATGCTTAGCTAGTTCTCTTGATGTGTGCCTATAAATTGCAGTTGTAAAAATTATCTAAAAGGATTTCCCATTAAAATTAAGTCACAAGTAAGGGTTGTTTGGACAAAAAAGTATTCTTTAAAATGAGCAATAGTGACAAAAATAAAATACCATTGATTTATGAGATAAAATTGAATACCGCAAAAAATGGATAGTGTGTGCAAAGAATATAGGACTTTATTCACATATTATTCATTCATGCAGATTCAGGTTAATTAAGTAATTGTAACATAAAAAGCCTAGATGTGGGTGTATTTGGTATGAAGAGGAATGTTTTTTAGAATATGTTTTCTTTGGAAAATAGGTAGGTTTTACCTTATTTTCTCATGTTGTGTTGTTGAGTGATAAAATATTAGCATCTAATATTTGGTGGGTGAATGGAAAATATTGCCCATAATATATTTTTATATTTTGCTAGAATGTACAAAATACCTTTCAGAAATATATTTCCAGACTTAGAGCCAACCACGATAACCAATTCGGGACACGGACCTGATACCCATATCGAATGTGACCCTAATGAACAATTCAAGATCTGACCCCGACATCTGACCTGGAACATAACATCGACTTTCAACTTTAGACCCGATAGTTAAATTTGGACCCGACTTTGACTCACACCCAAACCGGTATGCCACCCTAATGCTCCATGTGGATCCGACCCTTGATCCAACCATTTCCTTGACCCCGACTCATGCTCCGAACCCAAAGTCGAACTAGTACATGACTTAAACCCCAACACTTGAACTACAAAACTACTAAACACGGATCTACTCTCAACGCTATATCTAGGAGCTGACTTCTATATCGGGAGAGGATCCTAACTTTAGCCCTGGCAATGACTTACAAACATGGACCCGACTCTAAAATCATACTTATGACCTGACATTTGATCCAAAATACAACCCCAATGACCAATTAAAATTTAATCCAAACATCTAAATCGAGACTCAACTTTTGAACGTAGTCTTGTTCCAACATCAGACCTAATATTTGTCCCTAAAACTAACCCCAACTCCTAATCCTGGACGTGAACTTTAATCCTAAACCATGACTCAAATTATGATTTGAGTGAAGATCCCAACATCAGAACCCAACCCAAACCCCGACCCTAACACTTAAATCTACACATAATCTTGATGGTTGATTGGGATCCAACCCAAACTCGACTTGTAACCAAAATATAAAATCTCTTAAGTGGGACAGGACCCCCAAACAAAACCCCAACATCTTAATCAGTGCTTGACTTCTAAAGTAGGACCTAAGCGTGATACCCAACGCAGGACAAACTTTTGAATTGGGACCCAACATCAACATCTATCTTGAGGCCCACACCACGACCTTGAGTGCACAATCTCGATTACTACATCTTGACATCGGAACCAACATTCAAACGCAGCTTGATCCTGAATTCCTACTCGAGATCCATCCTATGAATCATGATTAAACTCGATACCAGAACCAGATAACTTACCCAGGATCTGGGCTTGAGAACTGAGTTCTAAATTGAGATCTCACCTGAATTACCAACTTAAGAACAAACTTCTTAACAAATATCAACCACCAAGATCTAATGCCTTACCCACGCCTAACACCTCAGCTAGGAATCCATTTCTAGAATGAAATTTTACCTCAATACTTGACCCCGATAATCAATTGGGGACTGAAATATGATAATAAGGACAAGACCTGTACTCTCCACGTATAACCCGACCCTGACAACAAACTAGGAACACCACCCTGACACTTTACTAAGGTTTCAACCATGAATACATAACTAGAACACGACACTAATTCAAAATTCTACCACGATCTAAATTTGAATATGAGAGTTGTCGATTCAAGGTCAAGACTCTAGTCCCGAATTTAGAAAAAGGAGTATAATGTTTTATTAGTATCGGATATCTATACGTGAAAGTTTAGTTAGGAGTGAAAGTTGATGTGTGTGATTGAAATAATGTTATGGAAAAGTGTTTTCCCTATTTTTCTTGAGGTAAGTCATTTTCCTTTATATTGAGATAAATGATTTGATTTGGAAAAAAAATTCAAAATATTTATGCAAACTTAACATGAGAAAATTGGAAAACGTCTCTCTCGAAATGCTTTACTTCAAATCATACACACCCTTGATGATTAAAAGATGAATAATTATAAATTAAAATTTTCATTAAGTGTAAATAAATGAGGGCTTAGTAATATCGTGTGTCAGACCTACAAATTTTATTATGCAGATATGGGAGGAATAATAATTATATTTTACAATAATAGATGCACATGAATGTCTTATATTTTCGTAGTATTGGAAGTTCCGAATTTAAATAAATAACATTAGAAATATTACATTATTTTTAAAATTTTTATCTAATAAACTATACTCTCTCCATCCCAATTTATATGACACCTTTCAAATTTCCAGATTCAAACATGTCTATGTTTGCTCGTGAATTTTCCGTATATCTTTTTAAATATTTTTAATTGTTAATGATTCTTCATTATAATATTTCTTACGTAGTTTAAATATATATATATATATATGCCTACATTTCATTAAAAAAATTATGAAGATGCTATGCACAAATATCTGGTGAAACTTTTATTGTTTCACTCTCGAAAAATTAAAAGTACAAAATAAATTAGGATGGATGGAGTATTTGTCAATTTTAACATCAAATGAATTATTCTAATGAGCTCTTTTAAATTTGTTCTACATTTTATAATTTCTATATTTGGATATTTAGTTTTCCCATTGCCTTTTGTTTTGTATAGTTGGTAAATATTATCTCAATTAAGTATAAGTTTGTTGTATTATTAAGTTATACTATCTTTCAAAATTTTTAAATGACAAAAAAGGAATAAAAAGAGAAATATAGTTAAAATATGTAAAAAGACAATATTAGACA
>NC_028645.1:9760610-9766534 GCF_001406875.1 Solanum pennellii
ACACACACACACACACACACACACACACACACACACACATATATATATATATATATATATATATATATATATATATATCTAAATTTCATTAAAAAATTATGAAGATGCTATGCACAAATATCTGGTGAAACTTTTATTGTTTCACTCTCGAAAAATTAAAAATACACAATAAATTAGGATGGATGGAGTATTTGTAAATTTTAACATCAAGTTAATTATTCTAATGAGCTCTTATAAATTTGTTCTACATTTTATATTTTCTATATTTGGATATTTAGTTTTCCCATTGCCTTTTGTTTTGTATTGTTGCTACATATTATCTCAATTAAGTATAAGTTTGTTGTATTATTAAGTTATACAATCTTTCACAATTTTTAAATGACAAAAAAGGAATAAAAAGAGAATTATAGTTAAAAATGTAAAAAGTCAATATTAGACACAATATCCTTAGGTTTTATCGACAATTATGGATTAATTAAAAAAAAGTCTAACAAAATTTCAGAACTTGACGGCTAAATTCCCTGGACTTCTCCCCTGCTTTTTTCAGAGAAATAAATTCCTTCGCCTGACCGCATGAATTTTAGGGATTAACTGAATCAATTCCCTTGTTTCATCATCTTCCATATAGAGTAAGTTGTCAAATTACTAAAAAAGGGTTTGTGATTTGTAATTCTTTTTTTTGATTTCTCACACAGTTCGCCAAAATTGTTTGCCACAGGTTGATATCTGCTGTAGGCGTTTAGCATCCGGATTTTAGGATTTTATCTACCAGGAATCACATTTAGCAACTAGAACCTCTACTACTAATATACTGAAACTTTAGTTTTAGTCCAAAACATTAAAATGCGATTTCTTGAGCTTGGCGAGATTTGATTGAGGCGATTTGAAGTGTTGGGGTCTAAGTGGGTTGTGGATAAACATTGGTGTTCTAGGAAATTGTTGGACGCTCTTTGCTTAGGGTATATTCCGACCGAAGGGGCTTCCCTCTCATTTGTTTTCTTCAATTTGTATTTTGGTTACATGTAGTTGTTCGGTTTTTCCACAATCGAAAATTGAGCCCCGTTCGGTGCAAAAGACCAGTAAGGCATTTAAAACCTTTTGGTAGAGTCAATTTTGGGATTTCCAATATGGGCCGTATATTCCCATTTTGACTAAATTTTTGGTCCATTTCCAATTATTGCGATTTTTCTAACTAAACATCCGTAATGAAATTATGGTTTATAATATGATGGTGTGGCAGGGTTCAATGGATTTTGAATAATGGATAGCTCGTTTGTGGTTGATTTGGAGCACTCATGATCGGCTTTGAGGTAGGCTTCCATATAATTTCTTGATTGAGATTCTTAAATAATGTTTAGTATATATTTCTTGTAATTTTGGATTGTAATTTCTAGATATTTAGATTGCGTCTTGTTATTCAATCTTCTATGTTTGAGAAGCTGAAACTTGTTGACTCGTAAAGACTTAGTGAATATATCAGCCAATAGTTCTTCCATCTTGCAATAAATGAGAGTTATATCTCCATATTTTTGCACTTCTCTCATGAAAAAGAACTTGATTTTGATGTTCTTAATTCTTCCATGAAACACAAGATTGTGACATATAGTTGTTGTTGCTCCAACTTCCACGAACACTTTGATGCTTTCAGTCGGTTCTCTATGAAAATCAACCAGAATTTTCTTCAGCCACAATGTTTAATTTATTGCACCTGCAGCTGTCCCAAACTCTGTTTCGATATTAAATTGAGCTACAATATCCGTTTCCGAACAACTCAATGATAAATTTAAACCTAGAGTAAAACAGTACCCTGAAGTACTCTTTGCATCATCCTCGGAATCGCCCACATTAATGTTGGTCTACCCAAAAAGCTTCATAGGTTGACTCTTCTGAAACATGACTCCATAGGTGATGTTTCCTTTGATGTATCACACAACTCTTTATGTCGCCTTCAAAGGCACTTCACTAGGACAATGCATGAACCTTGATAAAACACTTACAACATAATCGGGTCTTGTAACTGAAAGATAAGTTGAAAATCCAATGAAACTTCTCAAGTATGTCTCATTGACCTTTTCGGCTCCATGATTTACTTAGCTTCTTATTTTTGTTCATGGGAGTACTAATCTCTTAGCAATTTTCCATTTTGAGTTTCTTGAGAATTTAGTTTGTGTAATTTTTCTGGAAAACGAAAAACTCATTTTTTCCTTGTGTAGTTTCCATTACAAGGAAATCTGTTATGAGACCAAGATCAGAAATTTAGAAAGCTTGCATCATATCTTGCTTGAACTCATCAATTTGCTTTTCTGCTCTCTTGTATTCAAAATGTCATCCACATAAACAGAAACAACAAGAATCTTACAGGTATTATGTTTACAATACAATGCGAATTTTGAAAGACTCATTTCAAAATCAATACTTAGGAGATAATCATCTATTAAACTATACGAAGTTCTTGTGAGTGTTTTAAGACATAAATAGCTCTATGTATTCAATAGAATTTATTTTCCTTTCCATATATAACAAACCCTTCATGCTGTTCAACATAAACTTCTTCTTCAATAATATCATTAAGATTTCTAATTTGGCATCCATTTCATGCACTTTCCAAGCACGTTGTGCAAAAACAATTATAATCAATCTTATCATGTCGAGCCTAGATACTTGAGTAAAAGTGTCAGAATAATCTGCAAAAAAATATGTGCATAAACATTAACTAAAAGTCTTGATTTATGCTTGTTGATTGAATCATAAACATTTAACTCAGTTATGACCATCTACTATACTCAAATTATTTTTCTGCCTTGAGGTTTGCAACAAACTGCCACATATCATTTTTTTGGATCATAAACAGCTACTCATGCATTGCATTTCTCCACTTTGGGTCTTTGATAGCCTCTTAAGGGTTAGCATATTAACTAATCACAACATTACATCTCTCATATATATCTGAGAGAAAACGAGTTTACCTAACTAGTGGATTATCGTCCCTTTCATTTGACCACGAGCTTGTCTTCTAGATGGAATTCCTGGAATCATTCTGATTCCATTCTTCATTCTCCATCATATGGACCTTCTGCTAATAACAATCTTCTCACCTACAGGTAGAAAGATTATGTACGCTTTTGAAATATTACTGTAACCAATAAAAATTCTCAAGGCAACCTTTTTATCTATTTTATCCAGTTTGACCAGAGGTACATAGGTAAACAAAGCAACCAAACACTTTAAGAAAATGAAGCGGATGTCTGTATCCACATCATTCTTGAAAAGGAGTTTGATATTTCACAACTTTTCAGGGAATTCGATACTGTAGGAACACAACTGTATTTGCTGCCTCTGGCCAAAACATCTTTGGCAAATTCTTTTCGTGCAACATAGATCTTGCCATATCCATGATAATTGTGTTTCTTCTCTCACTAACACTATTTTTTATGGAGTATAAGGAGTAGTAAGTTGACATTCAATCCATTCTTCTTCACAAAATTGACCAAACCAATGAGAAGTGTACTCCTTGCCACTGTCAGAACGTAAAATCTGTATTTTTCAAAAACATTTATTTTCCAATTTCTCTTTCAGCTTCCAAAAAATGCTCTTGACCTCCGATTTGTACTATAAAAAATAAATCCAGAACATTCGGGTAAGATCATCAATAAAAATAACATAATAAAGGCTACTTTTAAGTGAAGGACCTTTGGGGACCTCCATCATCTGTGTTAACCAGTTGGAACTTTCTTGTTGCTCTTCAAGTTGCCTTTGGGAATGGAATTCTACTTTGTTCTCTGAATTAACAAGCCCAACATTTTAAGAACTCGCTCCCAGTATAGAAAGGTCATCAAGCGTCACGAACTCTTGTATTTTGAAAAACCCTTGATAATGATAGTGTTAGAGTCTCCTATGCCATAACTCGTAAGCATTTTCTCTTGCTAAGTACACCCATTCTTCTTCCTCCAATATATTTAATTAGAAACTTTTGCCTCTCATTTTGAATTCAAAAAAGTGATGTCCTGATGCTTCCATGATCAGGCAATCTTTATCTTCGAAATACAAATCGAAACCTTTTTTCTTACAATTGACCATACTTAACATGTTTTGATCTAAATATGGTATGTAGGAACATCATAATTTTCTTTAGTACCTGATTGTGTTTCAATTGTAATAGTTTGCATTCTCTTTGCAGGAATATAACAACCACAACCTATTCTTACTTTTGAAACTCCAGTAGGTTTCTAGTCATTAAAAAACCCTTTGTCATAAGCCATATGGTTTGTGCATCCGCTATTAATCAGCCAAGCCTAGTTGAAACATTGCTTGTAAAACAGGATTCCACAAAGAGTAAATCCTCTTCTTGTTCATTAAAAACCTAGACATTTGTGTCTTGCTACTGCCATTTGTTCTTGCAGATAATTGCATTATGCCTGAGTTGGTTGCACTTAAGGAATTTAGCATCCATCCTTTCCAATACTCACACAACACGTGCCCATTCTTTCCACAATGCTCACCAGGAGGATAGTTTCCTTTGAAGCTACCTGCTCTTCTTTTGTTGTTATAGCAAGGTGCACCTTCTCCATTTTTTGATTGATTCTCTAATTGTGTTTCATTTCTCTTTACTATCTTCATGTTTTGCTGCCAATTCTTCCTCTCTAATTTTATCTTCTTTCATAACGCTTCTTTGTTGTTGATCCTCCAAGGAATTCAATTATTTATCCAAAGTTATTTTTTATAGATCAATGATGTTCTCTAAAGTGGTAATAGTGGCTTCAAATCTTTTAGGTACAACACCATAATCTTTTTAACATTATCTGAGTGATTAAACCCAGAACAACGTAATCTTACTCTATTTGTTATGCTCATAAGAACGTCAGATTATCCATTGATTCTTGTCGATTCTTTCATCTTCTTTAACTCAAATTCTCTAATGAAATTCAACACTTGCATTCCTTTGATATGATAATCTCCTTCATAGTTTACCTTGTTTAATGCTAGATGGCCTTTGCTGAATTTTGGAACATCATACGAGTGAAAATTGTTGAAGAAACCAATTTTCTTGTACTTGTTATTTTTGAATTGAGATATGTTATTTTTGATATGAGATATTATTTTGTTTTCGGGGAGCTAAAGAACCTCATAGCATTCCTCGATTGCCTCCCAATTATCTAAATCTTCGAGATAAACTTCATCCTAAATTCCCGCATGTGAAAATTTTCACCATTGAAGACAGGATGTTTCGTTGCCGAGAAACATGAGCTTTATTCCATGATTAATTTTTTTTTTCTGGTTGTGGTGCTTGACTTAGTTGAATTAGTCAGTCACATAAATAGCCACATAACCCGCAATATAAAAAAGCTTTGAGACAAATTTTTTGTAAAATTCATAATAAAAGTGGATATGTCAAGAAGAATATCCGCACAACACATTTTTATTGATGTCTTTGTATTATGTTTCTAAAACTGAAAATGAAAAACAGGAAGCAGTAAACCCACGACTAGCAGATTTCTAGCTTACTAACTTACTCCTAAATAATAGGTATAGATCTCTAACAACTAATTGTCTAAGTCTTATTTAATATATAGCAATAAAATTAAATTAACTACAGTTGAAAAAGAAAATTCCTAACACAATCTTAGTACAATAAACCCATGACTAGCGGATTCCTAACTCACTAACTTACTCCTAAATAATAGGAATAGATGTCTAACAAATGATTGACTAAGTCTTATCTAATATAAAGTAGTAAAAGTAAAATTAACTGTAGTTGAAAAAGAAAATTCCTAACACAATCTCAGTACCTTTAGTAACTTGTATAACATTTGATTGTCCTTGTGCTGATGTCTCTTGCATTAATCATCAGGAAGAATTGAGCATCTGAACCCTTATAATATTTATTTACTGGAATTACACACCTCAAGTTGATTTCCAACACTTTT
>NC_028645.1:9767205-9779922 GCF_001406875.1 Solanum pennellii
ATTGACTAAGTCTTATTTAATATAAAGCAATAAAATTAAATTAACTACAGTTGAAAAAGCAAATTCCTAACACAATCTTAGTACAATAAACCCATGACTAGCGGATTCCTAACTCACTAACTTACTCCTAAATAATAGGAATAGATGTCTAACAAATGATTGACTAAGTCTTATCTAATATAAAGTAGTAAAAGTAAAATTAACTGTAGTTGAAAAAGAAAATTCCTAACACAATCTCAGTACCTTTAGTAACTTTTATAACATTTGATTGTCCTTGTGCTGATGTCTCTTGCATTAATCATCAGGAAGAATTGAGCATCTGAACCCTTATAATATTTATTTACTGGAATTACACACCTCAAGTTGATTTCCAACACTTTTTAGGACATGTTTCTGCACTTGGTACACAAATTCAACAAAATTGTTTTTAAAATTAAATAAGATTCCGCCTAAGGTACTGAATCATTGCATTCTCAATACAATCTCTATATTTCGTAGAGGCATAAGTAGGAAATCTGAAGCAAAAACGTTCTCTGTAATGACCATAGTAAATTCTTGAATATTGAACTAGTTTGGGCCCTTTTTAAATAGGCCACACTTATAGACAATTCAATGATCGTAACAGATTTACAGCTTAAGTTGTTAGATACTTATTATTTAATGAAATGATGTGTGATCCTTGTGTCAATCAAAACTTTTCCGGTGCTCTTCTCATGATACGTTATAAGCCTTAAGGTCTGATGCCCTATCACAGTAGTAAATGCTTGTAGTGAGATAACTATGAATTTATATACTACACTAGACTCTTCATGTAACTATACTTCTTTATTGAGATCTACTGAATATTCTTCCAACACCTCAACCAAATGAAGTTATTTCGTGGCAATTATGTTCCTTACATAATTCTCATCACAAAAGAAAATCCCCTTTTAATTCCTCTCATTCATCTCTATTGTTGCGGTTGAGTAAAAGGGTTGATTTGATCAAAAAAGTAGTATACCTCCGACTGAATCAATATCGCGTTCTCCTTTGCTGCTATGAAGGAAAGTCTCTTGGCATTGTATTATTGTTGAATATACTAGGTCTCTAAATTGTTGTTTGGTTCAACAATATTTATTGAATGTAGAGTTTTCGAAAGTAGGTTTATGATACATTAGAGGTCAACTACAAGTAGGGGTAGGTAGTAAAAGAATTCGAGACTTTGAATTAGGTTTAAGGCCCCAAAAGTGTGCCTTAGCCACAAACATTTCTTCTTGTAACAATGTTATTGGGGACTAACTTTTTATAGGTTTATTTTGTTTTAGTTTGAGAGCTTGATAGAATGAGTGCGTTCACTATTAGTCAATAGACCAGGTCCCTTGACTCAACAAGAACAATAATAAAGGGTAAATAATGACAAGAACACAACACACGTAGTTTACGTGATTCATAGTTACATCCAACCTGAGAAGACATTATTAATCTCAGAACCAAGTAATAACTCTATTCCTTGAAGAGCCTAAGTAGATGTCACACTGCCCACTAAGCTATCACCACTAGTAAACTTAGACTTCAACTAAGATTGAAGATGATTCTTCACTTGAGTGTTATTATTTTCAAGAGTTCTTGAGAATTTTCAAATTGCAAAAACTAAGTTTATGACTATTAGTCATAATTTTATGAAGAATAGTCACAACCTTCTAGTCCATGCCAATGACCGAGATTTCTTCCATTTCCTCCACTTTTAGAGACTGTGCACCAATCAACAGTACTTTTTCATACCTGGCAGTTGTGTGTACATTTGCACAAGGGATACGGTCCCTGGGTTTATCAAATCATCAAAAAACAATAATAGAGCCCATAGGTATAACATGATGGCATTATCATTTCAGGCAATCTTTTAAACTCGGTCTAATACTCCCTAAAACTTCATATTTGTGATAGATCTTTTAAAGATTTCATAAAATACACATAACCATCACCAAATATTTCAGACAAGTGCTACTGCATACTCAAACCATGTAGGATCCAAACCGAACACCCTAAATTTCAAAAAGGATCTATTCCAATCTATAGCTTATCCTTCTCTGTGTTTAGAAACTATCTTCACACTTTGATGAATGGGAACTTCATTCATAGAGGTTCACTGATCAACTTTATATAACCAAGTTCAGAACTCTCTTCAAAAATATTTGTCACGACCGGAGTCTAGATCCCAGATAGACCGGCGTCGTTGACCTCTCAGAGGTCGCACACAAGCCTACTTATGTCATTCTTACTTCGTCTAGGATAATTTTAGCGGAAAATTTGAAACTTTTTGTTTCTTAATATACATTCTAAACATTCTATTAGATTCGTAATTGTTCACCATCAATCATCTAACATTAAGATCATAAAATTAAAGAAATAGTTTAATATAGAATTAAATGTATACTTGCCAAAACGGCACCAATACAATGTCTGAACAAAAGCGGAAAGAAACGCTAGTGGAACATACTCCACAAGATCAACCCTATAATTAAGCTAGAATATAATTGGCAAGCATCCTCGAAAACATGAGTTCCTACCATGTCCGGATGAATGCTCCACGTCCTGATAGTTTCAGCGTCAAGCTGTAGCTCTAGCGTCCACCTATGTGTGCACCTAAAATTGATAATTGTATGGAATTAGTACACACTTGTACTAAGTATGAGTATATGCAAGCACACACCAAGGACATGCATGAGAAATAATAGCTCTTTCCTAACAACATGATTTATGAAAAGTCAAGTCACTGGACTTTCAAAATTTTTATTAGGAAAGTCAATGGACCTGCCAAATTTGGATTTGGAATGTCATGCCATGAGTGTAACATACATCATCAAACTTATCATTTTGTAAACAGCACATAACATATTTCATATATCATATCACGTAGTTCATATCATTCTTTCATATGCCATTAGACCTTGGGATCATGGACTTGACGTTAGAACTTCCCAAAATGGGGGCACAACATATGGGTCCTCAACTAGGGAGAACTTCGTTAGCAAACACAGAGTCTGCTTCATTCATGCGTACGTACTTCATTTTTCATTCTTTCACATACTAGTGCAATCACCGATCATACCTACGATGTAGTTTATGACTCTCATCGAGTTTGTTGTGCAATGACCAAGAATAACCTAGCGTCATTACTTAAGTATAGCTCACCTCTTGATTATCCTATCCTTACACCTTTGGTATTGTTCATTTCATTATGTGCATCATTTGAGGCTAGCCTCATTCATTCATTGGGAACTTTAGCTTTGATCGACATAGATCATGTGAGAATCATGAAATCCAGTGTCTTTGCCACACCGAAAATAGGTGGAATCACCGGAGTGACCCAAATCATACTAGCATACATGGGAATTGAACTCCGCCAGATCCCTATATTGGCAGTATAGGTTCGAATACTAAGAGATATAAGGAGACCCATACCCGGAATGCCAGACAGTCTCATCTCATGAGAGTTACGTGAACCTTCGCCCTTCCCGAAATAAGGCATCACAGCTCATAGCTAGTCTATCAGTGCTCAGTATAAAGTTCTATTACATTCAACTCATACATTATGGACGCTGGCTTCTAGTATGAGGACATCATAGCTCAATAAATTATTTCTGATCTCATCATTAGTATTTAGTGTGTTAATCTCAATACTTTCATTAGAGTGTTCATAGAGGCTGGTCTATTCATTAACTTTATACTCTCATAGGTGAGAACATTTTTGGTAACATTTACTTAGGCTGATTTGAGATTGCTCTCATGTTTTACATTAGCCTCATATCATGTTGTCACCACATTCATTAACATTAACACATTTACTCTTCATAATTACTCACCCCATTTTACGTGAATGTCCATTTCATCATATGCCAATGCACTTGGCCATTTAGTGTGTTTCACACTCTTACTTAACCATTCTAGGGTTTCATCATTTCATTGTTCATTTCATCATTTCTTTGTTCATTTCATCATTTCATTGTTCATTTCATCATTTCATTGTTCATTTCATTATGTACCAATGTACTTGGCCATTTAGTGTATTTTACCCTCTTACTTAACCCTTGTAGGGTTATATCATTTCATTACATACATCTTAGGTTCTCTTATTTTAAACATATGCTAGACCTATGGATCTATAAATACAAGCCATGAGGCTTCATTCATCGTTCGTTCACGTGATTCATATCTTCCTAAGATTATGTAGTTCAAGACTTATGTATCTTGTATGTATGCCAAGATCTCAATTTTGATATAATTAGGTGGCATTATTCTTGAACATTTAATTAACATGTCATTTATGTATCATTAGAGAGATTTGGGCAAGGGAACCCAAGTTCGAAACCGTTGGACAATACTTACATTTTTCCTTGACTTTATTTTTAGTCTTCATGACATTGGGACCCTAGATCGATCCCCAACATCAACATTCTATCTTTATTTTTCTCATTGTATTCTCCTATTATTTGGCCGAAGGGTTGTGGGATCGAATCCCCACAACCCCTTTTATTTTTTATTTAAAATTGACTTAGCTAGGCATTTGGCAGTGAGGTTTTGGGATCGAGCCTCCATAGCCTCACTTATTTTTCTTATTTATTTCGCCCTTCTCTTTTCCAGCCTTGAGGTCGTGGTTTCGATTTCCACGCCTCACATTTTCTTTTTTTAATTTTCTTTTTTAACTTCATTCGCTTCCTGGAGGTCGTGGGTTTGATTCCCACGCCTCCCATTATCATTTTTTAATTGTTTTTGCATTCTCCTTTCTCAGCCAATATACCCCATTTCGAATCCCCCTGACCTCTTTTCTTTTTCTAGCGAATTTAAGGTGTTATACGGGTGAGGTCACAGGTTCAAATCCTAGTAGCCTCATCCCTTTAAATCAATTAAATTTTCCACATTTCACCTCTATATTTTAGCCTAACAAAACCTATATTTTTGGCTGGAACTTAATCATTTTCTCAACTTATTTTCATCAATTTTTCCACTTGAAAACTTAGGACTATTCATGGATCGTTTAACACTTTTTAGGGGGGTATTTCATGGATTCGTTTAGCCAAATTGTTGACACAAATCAGCCCCATTTCCATTTTAATGAACATCACGATTACATATATTTATGTAAGCAAAATGACTATTAAAACAATATTAAACTTGAAGCCTTAATTCGGCCTCATTCAAGTACATTCACAGTAACATTTTTTTACATATGCACACACTTTCACAAACTTTCAATACGTAATTGCCTATCATACGATTTCAAGTACACAACATAATCATATTCATCACGAAAAAAAACA
Source organism: Solanum pennellii (assembly GCF_001406875.1). Taxonomy (NCBI): domain Eukaryota; kingdom Viridiplantae; phylum Streptophyta; class Magnoliopsida; order Solanales; family Solanaceae; genus Solanum; species Solanum pennellii. Next base: position 9,772,503 of record NC_028645.1, read on the forward strand.
TACACCTAAATCTACCAGCAATCATACCCAACCTACGATTCATTGGGAGATAGTGAAAGGGGCATGCAAGAGGGGAAACAATGCTAGTTTTCGAATGAATTATATGAACCTTAAGGGGTATCTTTTGGAAAGGGACCAAGAGAGAAGAAAACCCATACATTTTTGACGTTAAACTCTTGAATTGCTGCCCAAAAACGTCACCATGGAACACGTCTAAACCTCCTCAATATCAACTCCCCTTGAATTACAACCTCCCTTAGCCTAGTGTGCGATTAATGTTTGTTTTCTTGTGATTTAGTGTGAGTTGTTCAAGTGTGAAGAACTTGGTTTACTTTTATGCTTTTGTACCTTATTTTGCCAGAGAAATTTCGTGTGAAATAATAAGGGGGATTGAGCGTGAGAGTTGCGAGATAGACGTGAGAGAGTAGAAGTTATATTAGGCTTCGGAGTCTAGTTTAGGTCTTAGTCAAATAAGGTTTACTTGATTGTTAAAAATATGATTTTTATGTTATTTTAAATCAGCTAATGAATAAAAATTATTAATTTATTATATTAATTCAATAGCTTAAACAAAAATCACATTAATGCCTTGCTTCCACCTAGGTTTGAACCCGGGTGAAGCAAGACATCACTTCAAGAGCTCAATTTCGTCTCTCTATCCCCAAATTGCCCCTCCAGCTTGTTAATTAAATAATTAATTATATATTTAGTTTAAATACAATAATACCCTTAGCCTAAAAAAGACCATTTTACCCCTAGACCCTCCAAAACTAAGATTTCCTCTTTTTTAAGTCGGGTAAAGACTCCTTGGAGTAAATCTTCGTATTCGAGATCCATACATGGTTGGAGCCAACCTTTCCAAGACCAAATAACTCCCCAAGTTAGTTGGCTTGGTTGTAGCAAGGGTTCCGAGGTCTGGTTCTACGCGCTTCAATCCGTTTGAGCCCTAGTCTAATCATAGGCATTCTTGACACATTAAACATCACTTAGTATATCCATTTTTAGGGTTGTTACAATATTTAGGAAATTTTAACCTATAATAACGAATGAAAGTGTTACCACTATGATAAACAACACAATTTGGTGTTTCTTTGGTTTGATTCTCACGCTGACCTCTATGAAACCTTCTCTTACATTCAAAATTCCTTATCTCTGTCCCTTTTATCAATATATTTGATTTCTTACTTGATCTGACCCAATTCATTTTCTGTGTGAGCATTGTGATCATGGATATTAGACATACCCTTTATTTATTTCTTCAATTGTTCGTGAATGTGCAGATTTCTATTTCAAGGATTGAATGCTCTAATACCAATTGACGCATGAAATTAACTAATTCAGAGTTAGAATCCCGAGGAAGTTGATTATGCAAAGCCATGGAAATTGTGGTTTTTTTTAATAAAGAAACTATGAAAACAATAGAGAAAGACTTTGAGTAAAAAATACTACAGAATTGTCAAAGGGGATTATTTTATTAATAATTCTGAGACAAACAATTATAGATATAATTCCTAACTAAAAATAGAAAAATATGCAAGTCAAACTCAAATAACAAATAAAAGAACTAGCTACTTAATGCAAGTCACGTAGGAATATAACAAAATAATTAAAAAACCAAAAAGTAGCTAACTATTTTATTCTGCAATATCCTGAGATGTATTGTCAACACTCCTCCTTGGATCAGAAATTATAGATTGTAGTCTCATCTAAAATTGTCCTTGTGAGCAAATTCGCTAATTCATCTTTTGTCTTGCAAGACTTGTGTGCATCTTCTATTGGATTAAATGAGAAGCTCTTACCTCTCAATTCAATTTGTAAAATCCATTGCTTAGTAGAGTAAAATATTCGCCAATATTTTTCTCCAAATAATAATTTAAATCCTTAACTGATTAACAGACAAACACTAAATAAACTTGTATAAATATTAAGCACATAAAGAACATCTAAATTTTTTTGTACGTGTATTTGTTTTAATTGCAATAGAGCTTTTTTCTTTTGCATGAATACAATTACCATTCCCAATTCTTTCTTATTTTCCATAGGAATAAACTCTTTGAGAATACTTCTTTCATATGTCATGTGTTTTTGTACAACCACTATCAATCATAAAAAAATCATATTTTTTGGTTGAAAAACAACTTGCCACAGAAAGTGGTATTCTTCTTCTTCGTTAGTGGTGACTTTCCCAACTGTTCCATCCTTTTGAAATTTGCTTTTGCAAATAACAACTTCATGACCAACTTGTTTGCCTATTTTGCATTGTGCATCTGGTCTCTTCAAGAATTTACCATGAGATTTATGACTGACTATTAATTCTCCTTCAACCATGTGATCTTGCCTCATAAGCCTCCTTATTCGGACTAGGTTTGATTATTTGACAGCAAATTAATTTCATAATGCTCTTACATGGCTTTCCAAAGATCAAGGTCATCAAAATAAATTTCCATCATCACAATCCATAATTGATAATTTTCACCATAAAAATATTAGAGGAGCCATTCATGAAAAACTATTTTCGGAATCCATTTTTTCACACATGTCCGTCAAGAAGAAGACTCCAGATAACAATTCTTTGTTTTTAATTAAAATTAAAACTAAGAAAATAACGGGGAATGACTATGAGAAAAAAATACTACAGAATTGTCAAAGGGAATTATTTTATCAATAATTCAAAGACATACATTTAAAGTTATAATTGCTAACTAAAATAAAAAAATATACTAGTAAATTTCAAATAACAAACAAAAGAACTAACTTCTAAATTCATGTCACATAGGACTCAAATAAAATAATTTAAAAACATTAAAAGTAGCTATCTATTTTATTCTGCAATATCTTGCGACATATTCTCAGTTAAAATAAATTTGAGAAGAATAGTTGAGTCAATTGTATTCAGAAAGAGAGATTTTTTTCCATCAAACCTGAAATCTTAATCCTCATACAACTGTTATATATGAATATATGTCAAGACTAAAATGAATCACTATTATTCAAACTAACTAACTTCACTGTTGCATCTAACTCCTACAAACTAGCAGATTTATCCAGCTCCTCATTTCTTAATGACTTTTGCCACCTCAGCTAATTAGTTATTAAACCGGTTTAATTTCAATTTTGTTGAAAAGTATTTGTAGTATAGGGAATGTATATTATGTGGAGTCCTTCTAGGGTATGGTTAGGAATCCTTTATGGTAAGCAAGTTAGATTTCCCTATTAATAGAGAGGTGCTCTTCATTGTAAAATCATCCCTTAAGAGAGATAACAAGCCTTTTCTTCTCTTTATTTTTTCTTCCTATTCTATAGTTTCATAACACATTTGCGATTATATATCTATTATTATATGTATGAATTAAATTTTGGTTCACTTATTAATGATTTTGGTCTAATTGATAATCTTGCAATATTAAGATCCGTCATTGTTGTTGCGAGAAATGAGTGTCTGCTCTACATATAGAGGTCTCTAGTAAGTGGTTGTATATTTGAACTATGGTTCTTTGGGTATGAATGTTTTGATTTTTCTAGTTTCAAGATTCCAAATGACACTAGAATTTTCTTGAATCCCCATTTGATTCCATTGGGCATAAATTAAATATCTTTAATCACTAAAATGGTGGATTTAATCGAATATTCTTATGGAAAATATCTAGGTTTATTTCTGTACTTACCAATTACAAGGTTAATGGTTTGGTCTTGATGGTTCGAGTCTAGGAGAAAAAATATTCTACTAGACCGCAATTGTCATGTTCCATAGCATATTTTATGCACTATAATGGGCTTTGACTGTATTATACATGAAGGGTGATGTTTCTTATATACAATAGCTTTGTTCCATCTTTTCTTTATTGCTTCCTAAAAATTAATCCTACTTAGGATATGCTCAACTGATTCGGTACGTGTTTTACTTATGTAAGTAGACCACTACACCTAAAATGACCACATACATTTGGGATTAGGATAAATTTTGACAATTGAGAAATTTCGCTTCAGTTGATCAAACTTCGAATCCACTTCTCTAATGCACTTTATGAATTGAAAATGATCTTTTGTAGTGGTGAAGCATCGACAGAATGATGAGGGGGTAGAGGAACAGTTTGTGTCAACCTAAAGTACCGTGCAAGCCTTTTCAGAGAGTAATACTACCCTCCAGATTTTCCAAAACTTGTGTTCCTTATTGCGAGACCATATTGTAGGTCTCGAGAAATAAGGAAGTTTGATCAAATATCTTCCAGAGGTAGCTTATTATATGGGATATGTCCCGCCAATTTCATCCATCCAGGTGAATATGGAGTGAACTGGCTAGGAGATATGGGGGAACATAAAACATTCTCGGAAGCAGTTCTGTTTTAGCTTCTCTTGAGCTAGGGCAATCCCTAAAGTTGTACAGTTCTCTCTATCTTTAGGCAAAGGTCTATACTGCGGGAAGTAAGACTATAGCTAGAGTTGTGGAATCTAGAAGGGCCTCTTTGCAGGACCAATTCCTCGGGTAACTAAGCTTTTATAGCCTCCGTATATATAAGATAGTATTAAAGTAGCAAAAGAAACCTTTTTGCCGAACCAAGAGTTATGGGTAGATTATCATACTCCTTCGCTACTATAGACGAACCAATGCAAAACAAAAATTTGCAGAGCCACATATTGAGAAACGCCAAATGTTCCTGTTCATTTACACCTTGTTTTTACGTGTTCACTTTGATGAGCTAATTTATTAGTTAGCCAAGGATTTGGTTATTTAGGGGGCGCTTATGGATCCTACAGCTCTAGTTGTAGTCTTACTTTGTCTAGTATAGACCTTTGACTTATGATACACAGAACTGTATGAATTTAGGGATTGACCTGGCTCAAGGTAAGTTAAAACAGAAAAGCTAACCAGAATGTTTTAAGTTCTCTACTCATGTTCTTCCATATCTCCTAGCCAGCTAACTCCATATTCACCCAGATGAATAAAATTGGCAGTGCATATCCCATATAGTATGCTAGCTCTAGTCGATATCTGGTCCAACTTCTTTATTACTCGAGACCTCCAGTATGGTCTCACAATAGGGATTTCAAGTGTTGGAATAGCTAGAGTGGAGTATTACTCTCAAAATTTGTTTGCACAACAGTTCGGGTTGACGCAGACTGTTTCTCTACCTCCTCAATAGTCTGTCAATGCTTCCTTATAGAAATGATCACTTTTCATTTAGAAAGTGGAATTAGAGAAGTAGATTCAAAGTTTGACCGATTTAAGAGAAATTTCTCAGTTGTCGAATTTCATCCTAATCTCAAATATATGAAATTGTTTGAGTCGTGGTGGTCTACTTACATAAGTAAAATACTGATTGAATCAGCTGTGCAGATCCTACATAGGATTATTGGTGCGGAAGCAATAAAGAAGACAAGGAACTAAGGTATTGTATATGAAACTTTAACTATTCATGTATAATACACTCAAAACTCGTCATAGTGCATAAAAGTTAGATTACATCAATGCAAATAAGAAATTTTCGTGTTAATGAATGGGTTGGACCCGACCATCAATGTTTGCTTAAACATCTAAACTTTAGCAACCAAATAGATTTAGAAACTGAATCTTCTTATAAATGGCTTTTTGCCTTCATTATTCAATGTAGGTAAGTTTAATAATTAGTAGAAAAATAAACAACAAGATAACTAACCAATCACAAGACAATTAATTTCAATATAACTTGACCTCAAACTAAACAACTCGTAACTTTCTATTGTAATCAGTCAAACTTATAAACAAACAGTTAAATTTAGCCTCAACCGATAAATAAATACTTCAACTTTGAATATGCACATATGGATATCTCAACTTGTCTTCATTGTTGCATGATTTTCGATCGAAATTCTAAGTATCTCCAAAATTTATGTGTAGTGTCAATGATGGATGTCCATAAAACACAATTGTGACGAGTTAGAATGTTGATAGTTGTAAGTTGAGTCAAATTGAAGTTTCTAAATGTTTATTTTTCAAATTAGGATATTTATTTTTCCAAGACAAGTGTCTCACTATAAATTGTGGTTTTTCAAAAAACCTGAATTCAACTTTCAAGATTGAAACGCGGGCGCGCGCGCACAGACACACACACATATATAATACTTGTCACAACAGCCAAAAAACTATTTTTAACAAGAGAAAGGGGAAAGGCCATTATCATTCAGTTCTTGGTAAGCTTAAATTCTAGTCCTTTTTCATGTAAGATATTTTTTCTTATTTCTTTTTTCCAGTAAGATCGATTAAGTTAGCAATTTTACCAAGGGGTTCGATATATGAAAAAATAAATATACGAATTGGCTTGAGGATTCAACAAATACTATAGATACATACTTAGTAATTTTAACATGTATAAGTAGTGTAATATTTTGAAAAGCAAAACCATATGAAAGTATATATAGCTTGAACAAGATCCAACATATCCAAGAAGATATGATGAATTATCAAGTTTTGTTGGATAAATTTGAAGAAGAAGACAAAATTAAAATACTTTAGGTTACTCTAGAGGGGCTATCTATCAGTGTTAATTCATGCACTTATAAAAGTATGTTTGAGGTTGATAACTCAACTCTCTTCTTGGATTTTATATTTGTGCATTTTTCAAGTATTCTCATTTGTAATATAATCATAGAGTACTGTGTTACAATTTTTTTGATAATCATAGAATTGCTAATTTTCTCTAGATCTTATTTTTTTTCTTGCTTGTTAATTAGTAGATGTTCGTTTCCTCATTAGGATTGACAAGGTAAGGCCTAGACCCCCTTGCTTGTGCTTAGTTTTATTGAGTATTTTTTATTTTAATAAAAAATGATAGACGCTCTGTCTACCGGTATAAACTGAAAATAAAATAAGTAGTGTAATTTTTCGTTGAAGGGATTCGGATGAAAATCTAACCTACACCCCTGCCGATAGACCCCTAGCTTGACAAAAAGACTAATTTCTAAATTAAATCAACCTATAGAACATATAAAAACAAAGAAATTATTCATTTGTGCTTTGCAAAAGAGAAGGATTTAATGAGCTCAAATTCAGTTGATCCATTGATTTTCAAATGGGTTGCTGGGATATATTATCATATACACCATACGTATATTGAATAACTACATCAAAAATATTTTGTAGCAACACTTAAATATCAGTAATAGCTTAATTACAACTAATTTATTAATGTTAATATATTCATTACCCCAATATATATATATATAGAGTCAATTACAAGTGACGAGTATATCTAAATACTCTTTATAAATGTGGCAAAAGTTTATATAGACATTGATTCTAATGATAATTAACTAAAGACATGTCACGACCCAAAATCGAGCCGCGACTGGCACCCACATTTACCCTCCTATGTGAGCGAACCAACCAATCTAAACCTTAACATTTCAATTTAATATCAACATAAAGCAATGCGGAAGACTTAAA
>NC_028645.1:9787363-9798293 GCF_001406875.1 Solanum pennellii
TTCGTCGCCAAGTTCAGAGAGTCGATTTCAGTACCCAAATTTCAGAAGTCTAAGTATTCTGGAACGAGACACCTGCGACGGTCCGTCGTGCCCACGACGGTTCGTCCTGCAGGTCCGTCGCCAAGTTCAGAGAGTCGATTTCAGTACCCAAATTTCAGAAGTCTAAGTCTTTTGGAACGAGACCCCCTCGACGGCCCGTCGTGCCCATGACGGTCCGTCATGGGTTCCGTCGACTCACACAGTTTTTCCAGAAATAAAATCTGCTGCTCAAAACGACTAAACAGGTCGTTACAAGACAACTTAAATTTTAACACTCCGTGTTAATGTGCATAGTTATTACTGCTAAAATTGTATTTATCATACCGAATATAGCAGTTGAAGATGTCGAAGAATGAATTTTGATATCTCAATGATTTCCAATGCACCAAGTTCATGTTCAAAGATCAAATCATTGGTTCTAATAAAATAGGGAAACACAAAATGATTGAAATGACTTTCAATAATTTTACTAAGCATTGAGAGGCTTTAAAATCCAACATAAAATACATAATTTGGATAATTTAAAAGTTAAACAACATAAAATATCTCAAAAACATAATAAACTAACTAAAATTTGAAATTCAAATTTATTCAAACTAAACAACTTATTTTGCTAAAAGTTTCTACAGTAACTAAAAGAAAACTTCAACACTCCTCCTTTTCCTGAGTTACTGCATTTGAAAAATATGTCCCACCTCAATTTTTTCATTGGTAGTTTATGGTGGACTTTTTCCATTTTTTTTAACATGCAAAATTTCTTCTTTCTTTTTCTTGTTTCTTTTTTTTCTTCTGATTTGTTATTGAAAACCACATCAAATAATATTATCTTGTGTAGATGTTTTTTGAAGTTACTTTAATATAATCTTTTGTATAATTTACTGAAAGAGGTAGTTAGGATTTTTCTTCCATCACAACCTCACGTATCACATAAGTTTCAAAATATGGTTTTCTGCCAGGACGTTAACTAAGGCTGCATGGTAGGAAACCAAACTTATATTTTCTTTCTTCTTTTTAATTCTTAAATAGTGGTGTGTTGATTGTTCTGGTGGAAGTGCAGATTATGTTTGAATGACATAGGTTGGAGAGATAAAAGTCCAGTCGGCGAGTACGACATGGACATCAGTTGGATTCAAGAAATTTTGAAATTGGAGTCTGTAAAACTCGACAAAGGCGAATAACCGACCAGGTTGATGATCTTGATTTTGTATGCCGTTTGGAACCCCACATTAACTAGAGGTCCTCTAAAACTAAACGGGGTAAGTGCCTATTCGGTCGGCAAAACATATGTCGTCGAATGTGTGATAACTAGATGGTTGTGAAAGGCCAAAGGTTTAAAATTTCATACTCATTCATTTTCCATCACTTCTATATTCCATAACTCACATCCAGGCAATATTTTTTGTATTCTTGCATTTTTATAACATTTAAGTCGTCAAGATTGTGTTCAGAGTTGGATATCGTTGCCGCCTAGATATTCAACTTTATTATTCAACATATAATGTTGGTTTTCCGAACCTTGAATTATTCTTAGCGATTTGTTCTCATTTGCAATGATTTCTATATAATTATGTGTGTTAGGCCTCTCTAATTGAACTTTTATGCTTGTGTGCCTATTTTAATTTGAATATCGTTCCTAAAATTCCTATATTGTTGAATTCGAGAGTATTTTGTCCGTTAAAATTAATTAAAAGTTCCGGATTTTGTCCAAATATTTTTGGGTTTAGTCGAGTGAAGTCTTAGTGACCTACATTTGTGTCAAATGACATAATTTTCCCAATGATAGAGCAGTTGAAGTCATTCTTAAGGGAAAAAGTTGACAAATGGACAAATTTTGCTAAATTGGGAGTAGTCTGATTATCCTAGTGTTATGTGTTATCTAGTTCTATGTCTAATTAACATTTTTATCGTCTTGATTTTTTTTTGGGAGCTGCAGGGCTAAGTTTGGGATGTTGGGTGAAAATAGGCACATTGGGTTGTTTGGCAAGGTGAGTCGATCTCACCATACCACTTGGCGGTTCGGTGAATTGCCCTTTATCACCTCTTATTTCATTTGTAATATTGAGTTGGGTTCTTTAACTTTCGCCGACAAGCCTAAGTTCACTAAGTGCACTCTATGACTGGCTGAAAGTCCTTCTTGATCACCCTTTCTGCGCCCCCAACCCCCAAAATGCATTGTAAATTTTGGTAGGCTAGTCCTCGCTCACCAAATACTGTGAGCGGTTTGCCGAAAGTCCCTTCCTGTAACCAACATGCTATTTTTTCTTGGAAATTTTGAGCCACACCTTTCGGCGTGCCTAATCTATGTTGCATAAGAGATTCAGCAACTCACCAAGCAGAACAAGGAGTCTATCTAAAACTAATTTTCTACAATTTTTCATGAATCAACTCTAACTCTTTTTGATATATTTAAATATATGGCAAGAACCAATCTTTACATGCCACCCTATAAGAGATCAAGAGGGATTGTGATAACTAAAGGGGGAGCCGATGCTCCAACAACGGGAGGACAAAACCTCCAAAGGGAGGCAAAGTCAAAGAATAAAATCAATCATATGAGGTTCTAGACCATAAATCTTGATAGTGAGGGGTCCCAAGCTTCATTTCCTATGTCGGGTGATAATAAACAAGTACATTCTTGGATGGATGATATCTTTGCTAGGTCCCTTCCTAACTCGGCAAGAGTCTCAGTTGCCTCCTCCCCAGAAGATACAGTTCCAACAGCGACACCTCTTGTAGAATCACTGCCACCTATGGTCCCTCTTTCCCAAATCATTAATACTTTGAAAAGTAGATGAGTTTCATAATATTTTTGATGAGAAACTACTTTCTACAGAGGGCCTTGAAGGCAGATACTCCACGGTGAGGGACACCCTCTATTTTCAAAGGTTTGATCAGTTCACCAGGTCCCGAGGCCCCTACATTCCCACATAGGTCCACAAATTCTATACAACATATAGAGAGTTGGTTCCCAACGGGAAGAAGAAGGCTAGTACCTTCAAATCGGTGAAGTCTGTCATAGTACGGGGAAAGAAAGTTGTGTCTAGTGGCAACAACATTAATATTGTACTTGGAAGATATTTAGGTGATACAAAGGCGTATGAAGGGTTCCTTACCATTCAGTCTATGAATTACTCGCAGGGGTGGCTTGCACAACTGATTTACCCTACAAAAGAAAGGTCTACTAGGGCTACCTTACATTGGCGACAAGAAGCTCATCATGACTTTCCAAAGGATTGATATGATGCCGTTCAAGCCAATAAACCTTAAGTCTATCATTCTGTTACTTGAAGGATACCATTTCGGCTTTTGACTTCAACATTATAACCTTACCACTAGGTTTAAGGTACCACTTAAAGGACCCTCTTAACGTGATTTAAGGTCACATGTCATTCATATATACAAGACTAAGAGGCTCTAGCATCCTATGTAATGACATCCCATATTAACATTCATACATGCATCAAGTAAGGGACACAAGTCAACCAAGACAAGACACAACGTCTTTTACTTTAACACATATTACATGTAATTCTAGAAGCACTTAGAAATAACCCTTATAACCGTTAAGTCATCCTATACCCTACCATATCATCATCAATATTACCATCATAGACTCATATTGTCAAGTAGGAACCATGCATCAACCCTAAGACTGTATACCTAAGGACCTATACATAGTCTAACATGGTCACCTAAATAGCATTAATTAAAGAACATATATACTTTCACATTGATTATCATGTAATAGATAGTATTCAACTTCACAAGATCATCATAATACTTCAAGTTGTTGTCCAAAACGCCATAATCATCATATTACTTAAAAGAACGCCAACAAGGCCACATCAATTGCAGGTAAAACACATAACACTGCCACCATGAGTGGATCCTACAAGTTACAACAGAATTTAAGTCTAATAATAATAAAATAGAGGGAATAGGGCAGTGTACCACCACTCCATCCTCAATACTTCAACCAAATACTAAACTATCCAATTCAATACTATCAGACCCTTCCCCATGACGACGAACATCAATTGAATGCATAAATCATAATGCTCAATGAAACAAGGTTAATTAAACATAGATTTATCAATCTAATGCAACCTATACATCAATTAAATACAATTTTTACATTATAAAATATCCTATAGAAAACTACACTAGAATTTCATAAACATTAAGTCAACATTAAGTAATCCATAAAGTAGTCAAAAACTAGGGTTCATCAATTACATTGGTTCATCAGTTTATTGAGTTAAAATCATCAAATTAGTAACAATTCAATCAATATACAATGTTTAAAAAACCTATAATGCCATGCATAGATCATGAAATTGTACAATTCATCTTTGAAAACTTTAGACAACATCTTTGAAAGATGGGCTCCTTGATGAATAGAGTTTCAAGGATCAAAAATCATACAACAATGAAGAAAATCATTCATTTTGATGAAGAATATCCACTCAATTCTCCAATTTAAGCCCTTCCTTGAGTTTTGGCTACAATGGAGTTCTAGAGAATTTCTAACGGAATTTGGGTTTTGATTTTTGAAGAATGAAATCCTCTAAGTGTTTTAGGCTTATAAACACATTTAAAAAATCCAAAAGACAACCGCCAATATTCTTATTTAAATGTGGCATGAATTTACCAATTCCCTCCTCGAACTTACAGTGAACTACCCAGGATGGTAGTCTACCTACGACTTGCCAAACGACGGCCCGTCCCTTGACCAACGGACTGTCCTGTTGATCCGTGGTGTGTGACTGAGGCTTGTCTTTGGATTCCTCTCCCCAAAACCTAAGTAAAAATTGAAGAGACACAACCAATGGGTCGTCGACTGACCCATTCGGTGTCGATTGCCATCTGTTGGTAGGCTATCCTGGGCAATCTTGGGCACCAACTTTGGGTCCTTCCTCAAGGACCCTTGGATGGTCCTTTGGGATGTTTTCCCGGACGTTTCCAACCCAAACATGCTCTTATATGAGTTTATCAACTTTCAAGTGAATTTCATCAAAAACGAACACGTAAAACTCGATGAAACATGGTTAGAAAGACAAGGTCGTTTCAAGGAAAAACTTTAGAACGACATGGATGTTCTTGGACGTTTGACCTCCAATCTTAACGAAACTTGATACATTGCCTATATATACTATAATTAATCATTTTAAGGACCTTATAACTTCATTAATCACATATAAACACATAGAATCACATATGAGTCACGTAGGTGATTTAGTCGTCAAACGTCTTGGTCGTCCCTTGACGTTTCACTTCCAAATCAGCTAGAATCTTAGACACTACCTCAATACCACATAATATACCAATTGAGGAACTTATACAATAATGACAACAATGTTAGGATCTAGTTCACCGAAGTAATTTTCGGGGTCTTACATTCTCCCCCACTTGGACAGTGTTCGTCTTCAAATGACACTTGTCACTCTCCGAAAACATCCAAGAAAAGAGATTAAACTAAAAGATCACAACCATACCATATAACATATAATCAAGAACAAAACATCAATTTCACATAATCAAGTGATTCAATACACAATAAAAAACTAGATGAAAATTCTATAACTCATTCGGCTATAAAACTCACATTCTTCATTCCAAATAGAAAAAGCTCATTTTATATTCAATATCATACTCATATACATCATTTCTAACCACATTGAATCAATTTTAGATCAAACAATTACTTAGTCAAATTTTCAAAAATTTAACGGTGAGCAGGCAAAGCAATACATTGAATTGAGCAAATTTTTCAAAAATGCATCTTTTAGGCAATTCATGATAGAAACATGCTAATATGCAAGGTAAAATCATGTAGACACATTTTACAACATAATCATATTTTCATAAAATACACAATGCAAGAAGTTAATAAAATTCAATTTCAACAAAACTCCTAAACACCATGCACATGCAACATGCTTCTAGGACTCTCTATCCTATCTACTAAACATACTCCCCCACTTAGAAGGAACTCATATCACTAAAAGACAAATTCAAGGACTTACCTTATCATCTTCACCATCCAGCTTCTCTCCGCTAGTCCGGAGTGCATAGAAATGCCTCGTTGCTTGAACATCATCCTTTGGAACATTTGGAGCAACTTTCTTACCCTCTCTTCCTCTAGAAGCAATGATAGGACAATCTCTCACCTTGTGTCCTTCCTTACCACAACCAAAGCAACTCCCGGTACCCTTTAGACACTCGCTATAATGCCTCTTTCCACAAGTGACACGTGTAGGTCTTCCATTTTGAGAACCACCTCCTTTCTCCAATTTCACATTATCACTCCTGGATTCTTCTTGAGTTTGAGCCCTCTTCTTAAACCTAGGTTGACCATGATGACTAGAACCACTCCTTTTTAGGATTCTAGACATTATATTAAGTTTAGAGACTTCAATTGATCGGGCATACACAATTTGTCTAGCTAGGGTCATATCATCATGTAGCATCACCGTACGACATTCCTCCCTCACTAGATTGGCGACACCCATGATGAAGCGACTCATCTCATCCCTTGGATTAGACACAAGATATGAAGCATATATAAATAACATTAAGAACTTCAAAAGAGTATTTCTCAACGCTCATATTGCCTTGCTTGGGATTGATAAACTCCACTACCTTAACTTCTCTCCTGTCACGGGGAAAGTACTTCCCAAGAAAAGCTTCTTTAAATTCTTCCCACTCAAAAGGACTCGCCTCCACCGGCCTATTATCCTTCCATTGAGTGTACCATATTTGAGAAACATCCCTTAACTGGTACAAAGCTAGCTTCATCTTCTCCGTAGATGTAACTCCCATTGCACTCAACACCTTGTACACACCATCTAGGAACTCTGGGGGATCCTCTCCCAGATCAGATCCAAGAAATATAGGAGGATTCATCCTCACAAAGTCTCTCAACCTAGACGTCATAGTGCTCTCCACAACATTCACCCTAGGCACCATACTCAAATTCAATTGAGTAGTCATACCTCGGGCTAAAACAAGCAAAGCCTCTCTAATATCACTATTACTAAACTCCAATCGAACCACCGGAACATTATTACCTCCTTCCACAATAGGGACATGATCACCTTGAACACCTTGAGAACCTTGAGGAGCTTGCTTAACTTGCTCAACTTCAGGAGGAATCTCCTCATGCACATCATTCCCCTCAACTATCCTAGTCGGTGTCCTCCTTGTATTCATCTTCCCAAAAACACAAGGAAAACCATAATAAAAGAGTACTCATACATTTTACTCTACGGCACGATATAGGAGTAGAAAAGAAAAGAAATTGTATCGTCCGATAGCCACTCGCTCATATATTTGTCACAACTCACACCGATGGTCAAGTCTCTACTAGACGTGAATTGATGATACTTTTCGATTCCTAAGACTACTTCCATAACCTATGCATTTATACCAAACTTGTCACATCCCGAAACCACACCCTAGAAGTTAGGGTAAATCTTGGATAACAACCGGCGTACTTGACCTCTCGAAGGTCTTGTACAAGACCTTTCCGTATTGTTCATCCCATTTACATAATGAAAAGGTGTGCAGAATTAAAAATTTTCACAAAACATTAAAATATCTTTAATGATATCTTTCATTAGAAATCATAGGAATTACTAAGTTTCAATCTCATCAGACTTAGACATGAGAATATTTTGGGACACGACCTGTACTTCAAAATATTGAATTACTTAGTCTATTACATATTTCAATAAGAAACATAAAATATATCTTGCCCTCGAATCAAATGAGGACATACTTCAACTTCACTTGAATGATGCTACGATCCAAGTCTTGCTTCCAAAATGCTCCTTACCTACCAACAATTATATAGATAGATAAAAGCATGGATTAGTACAACCACATGTAATAAGTATGACATTATGCAAAAATTCATGAAAAAAGACATTTATTGGAAATATGCATCTTTTCATTTAAATATCATAGTATACTCATAAGAACAACATTTATCAACTTAGAAACATATAAGATAACATTTAAGCAATTATTCACATTTTTTAGGCAACATTACAGTAAGCTTTGTCACAGCGAAGTGTCTCTTCTTTCCTTTTAAAACTTCCTAGCATGTAGTCTTCTTACTAAAAGCTATCCTAAGACTCACTTAAGCAACACACAGAGATACCGCCCATACACCCTCTCTAAGAATGCCAAAATGATCCTCAAGATCACCTATAATGAGACACACACACTTACAAGATACCAAACATATGAACATGAGATTTCCTCTACCAAGGGTGATTCTGAGTCTCACTTGAATGAGTTGTGAAGCGACCTACCATACAAACCCTTACAAACGCACTTAAGAGATCCCATACACTACCTATGATAGAATCATCCTCCATTAAGACATCAACATATAGATAATATGACATTCTCTTTCCAAAGGCTATCAAAATACTTAATTAAGTAAATCAAGAAGATAAAGTCCATGATTGACCTCTTCAAAACTACCTAAATAATCCATAAGACTATATAAGTTTAGATCATGTCTACAGAATAAACCATTCTCCTTAACATGAGTCATACTTAAGACTCATCTTGGTGAGATACAAAATGATCATTCCTATTCCCCCTTCACACGTTAACTAGATGACCCTTAAGTAATTACATTTATCAGTTCATTTAAGACTCATTCATCACATAAGGACATTCAAGTAATGCTCTTGGACAAGACCTAGGAACTTCAACTAACACCTTCAAAGCCTATTGTGCATGTCTAGATAGCGTCCCATAACACCACCTAAACTTCATAGAACTCCTCTAATGCTAGTAGGTATCCCATATGATGAGAATAGACAATAACGTATATAGACCATGATAGCAAAACATTGAATCCGGAGTTCTGTCCTACTCCGATGAGGGTATTCTACTTGCCAATGGTAGAACTTAGACAGATCCCATGTAGGCACATGGTTAAGGAATATGAAGGGTGTGCTTTGTAATCTAGTCTCATTCATTAACTAGAACTACTTCCTTACCATAATCACTTAGTTCTAGCCATTGTTCTCATAGAGTAATTTACCTTAAAGGTTCATATATAGGGGTTCCATATCAAGTTCATAACCTAATCACATTTACCCTACCAAAGAAAGATCCATTTGGGATACCTTAAAATGGCGAGAAGAAGATCATGATGACTTTCCTAAGGATTGAAATGATGTATTCCATCCAATCAATTTTATGTCTATAATCGCTTTACTTGAAGGATACCATTACGGCTTTCGACTTCAACATTCATAACTTTACCCCTAGGTTCAAGGTTCCACATAAAGGACTCTCTTAACATAATTTAAGGTCCCATGTCATTCATAAATACAAGACTAAGAGTCTTTAGCATCCTAAGTCAAAACATCTCACATTCACATTCATACATTCATCAAGTAAGGGACACAGGTCAACTAAGACAAGACACAACATACTTTACTTTAACACATATAACATGTCATTATAGAAGCACATAGAAATAACCCTTATCACCTTTAAGTAATCCTATACACTACCATATCATAATCAATATGACCATCATAGACTCATATTGTCAAGTAGGAATAACCATGCATCAACCCTTAGACTATACACCTAAAGACATAGTCATAGTTTATCATGGTCACCTAAATAAAATCAATAGAAGAACACATATACTTTTACATTGCTTATCATTTATATATATAGTATTCAACTTCAAAAAATCTTCATATTACTTCAAGTATTTGCCGACAAGGTCATAATCATCATATTACTTAAAATAATGCCGACAAGGCCACATAAATTGCAAGTAAAACACATAACACCGCCAACATAAGTGGACCATACAACTAACAACATAATTGAAGTATAATAATCATAAAATAAAGGAAAATAGGGCAGCGTACCACCACTCCATCCTCAACACTTCCATCCAAAGCTAAGCTATCAAATTTTATACCATAAGGCCCTTGCCCATTCCCATGAACATCAAATCAATGCATAAATCATAATACTCAATGAAACTAGGTTTATTCAAAATAGATTAATAAATCTAATAAACCTATACATCAATTGAATATAATTTTTACATCATTAGATAGCCCATAGAAAGCTACACTAGAATTCGTAAACATTATGTCAATATTAAGTAACCCATAAAGTAGTCAAAAACTAGGGTTCATCAATTACATGATTTCATAGTTTTATTGAGTTAAAATCATCAAATTAGTAAAAATTCAACCAATATACAATGTTTAAGAAAAACATTTTAATGCAAGAACCCATGAATAGATCATGAAATTTGACAATTCATCTTTGAAAACTTTAGAAAACATCTTTGAAAGTTGGGCTTCTTGATGAATACAGTTTCAAGGATCAAAAAAGATACCTCAATGAAGAAAATTCTTCAATTTGATGAAGAATCTCCACTCAATTCTCCAGTCCAATCCCTTCCTTGAGTTTTTGCACCAATGGAGTTCTAGAGAATTTCTAAGGGAATTTCGGTTTTTATTTTTGAAGAATGAAATCTTCTTAGTGTTTTAGGATTATAAACACATTAAAATACCCAAAATATACTTAACATAAAATATTCTTATTTAGATTTGGGGTGAATTTACCAATTCACCCCTTGAACTTACAGTGAACTGCGCTGGAAGGCAATCCACCTACGACTTGCCAAACAACGGCCCATCCCTTGACTAACGGAATGTCCTGTTGATCCGTGGTCTGGGACTGAGGCTTGTCTTGGCTTCCTCTCCCCAAAACCTAAGTGAAAATCGAAGAGACACCACCAACGGGGCGTCGACTGACCCACTGAGCTCGATTGCCATCCGTTGGTAGGAGGCCTTGGGAAGTCTTGGGCACCAACTTTGGGTCCTTCTTC
>NC_028645.1:9808293-9815011 GCF_001406875.1 Solanum pennellii
TGAAGTTATGGGTAATTGAAGGATTTTAGATTTAACCCTAGACTTGAAACTTGGAAAATATGAAAATTTAAATGTTAATTGGCATCATGATTTAGGAAACTTGATTATAAACTTGGGTGAATTTCTGGGTCAAAGTTAAACACATAGTAATATGGGTGTTATTAGTTTTAGAATCTTATTGTGATTATTTGTTTGAATAGATTATATTGATTTGGAAGTCAACCGAAAGAGGAAGACTCAAGTTCTGGAGTAATTTTTTGACTATTAGAGGCAAGTGGATTTCAAAATCCTTGTTAAGCATATGAAATTCGTGTATTTCCTTGTGTATGTTATTGGGAGTAATGGGACTTAGTGAAGGGTTGACTTGTCAAACCTTGATTAATTCTAAATGATGAGAAGGAAAAAAAAGACAATGTGATTAATTGTTTGTGTGTGATTGGTTGAGAAAGGTACGAGTACCTATGTTATAAAACAAAGTTTATCACTATAGAATGTGAATTGTAATCTGAGAATGCCAAACATATGAGCATACACTGATATATTATTGACTTGATTTGTTATGTGTGATTATATTCTCTATTGAACCCGTATAATTTGGATAATTGAGGTTATTATATGTCATTGTGATACTTGATTTATTTAGATGTTGCATCATCCCCTTTATTTGATATCATATTGTGCACATGCATTTACATGAGATTGGGTATGAGTAAAGGTCTAACACGTGGAGATCGTCCGTGTTGAGCATGTGAATATCGTCCATGCAATAAATAAGTTATGATTATAATTTGGGCACGTGGAGATCGTCCGTGCGGAATTTTTTTGATTTATGATAGTGCATTGAGATCATCCGCACAAACACGTGGAGATCGTCCGTGTCGGTATATAAACCTCGCGAGTCACCCATGGGTCATGAACTCTCGATGTATTTCCGAGGAGTATCATGTATAAACTGTAGAGAGAGTACTTGGTATTTTGAGGCATATTGTTTAATTGCGTGATATTGCATTACATCTCATGACATCCTTCATTCATTATGATTATGTGTTTTTTTATTGATGATTGAAAATACTTAATATTTGGTTACATCTATTTGATGAACTAGATGTTGTGTCTTGCTGATATTATGAGTGCCTTTTTGTGGAGGTTGTAATTGATGAATTTTGAGCTTGTTGTTGATAAATGTGTTTGTAAATGGTGAACTATTAGGTTGGATTGATTTTATGCAGGTTGTAGTTTTAGAGGTTCGGTTATGGTGTATGGAGTACTCGTATTTTTCCCCTTAACATGTGTTTAGAGTTTTACTTGCTGAGTACTATGTGGTTTGGTAATCACCCCTTGCTTCTACAATTTTTTGTAGGTTACTAGACCGGATCCTTGTGATATATTCTCTTCCTTTCTGAGGCTTGTTGGAGATTTGTAAGATAGGTGTTTGTCACCTCAATAGATCATCTTACTCCTTTTTATGATCTTGTTCTACTCTATAAATAATTTCAAATGAGACATATATTTCTTTTAATTCAATTATATTATTTGAGAGGTTTGTACGCGTTAAAATCAAATTTTGGGGATATTTTTGTGTTTATTATAGATTTTCCGCATTTCATTGTAATGGTCAAGTTTTAGGCTGACTTGTCTTGATGGGATAAGACGAGTGTCATCACGTCTATTTTTGTGCCCACTAACTAACAGAAACGGTTATGAAGATATACTTGATTTTTTAGAAAATAAAGTTGATTTTTAAAATTATGTAACCAACTCACGAATATTAATTTTTTTTTTTAAAATGACAAAGTAATTACTGTTTGTATTTGAATTTAGCGTGATTATCTAAACTGCTCTATCCACTATCATTTTTCTCTCTCTCTATAGATATATACACCATTAAAAAAAAATAAAAAAAAATCAAAGTCATCAATGTTTCAGAAATATATGCACATCGATAATAATTTGCCACAATTGGATAAAGATATATTTATGGATATTGTTTTCCATTCCTTTGCTGATTTTGTATTTAGTTATTTTTGTTTCATATTTCGCGATACTTAACAATATTTGTGTGTGTCTTCAAATATGAGGTTTTACAATATTAATTATCAATAATTGTTGTAAATGATGTTTAAATGTTTTATTGTGTTTTCTAACTAAACAAATTATTGCTTTCTAACAATATGATGAATTTAAGGGAATACCTCATAGTTTAATATTAATAAGCGGATGTTAAGAATATTTTATATTATTGTTTGTATCGTAATTCTTAATGCACAATAAATCTTGAAATTGGGGAGTATTCTAAAGGTTACACTTCTTTTTTTTATCTATTCCTCGTTGAATAATATATATTTGTTGATTGTTTTAATCTCAAAGAGTAAAATTTTTTTAACATTTTCTTCAAAAAAAATTGTTTTATAAATTTTGAGGATAAATTATATTTCAGTAATCTTTATATCATGTTTCACTAAAATAAGAGTCAAGATGTGTTGAACAAATCTTATCACCGATTTAAATTGGGTGTTGATGACTGAAAGAAGAAACCCATGAGAAATTTGACAGTATTATATCCACAAAATATGTTTGAATAGAGTATGAGAAGTTTGAAAACAATTTTAATCATCCATAGTATTTTTTTGACAATTGTTT
Organism: Solanum pennellii; assembly: GCF_001406875.1. Lineage (NCBI taxonomy): Eukaryota > Viridiplantae > Streptophyta > Magnoliopsida > Solanales > Solanaceae > Solanum > Solanum pennellii. Next base: position 9,810,934 of record NC_028645.1, read on the forward strand.
TTTAAGTTAGTTGATTTCCTTATTCGAATACAAATATGTATTATATATTATTCTGTAATCTTGCATGATTATTATATACCAGTGATTGGATTATTTTTTTGAAAAAGTAAAAATGTTAAACATATGATGAATATTATCACTAATTAAACACAAATCCAAAAGAAGAAGAAGATACATATAAAAAATTGGCATTATATTTCTTGTTGGTAACCCAATTTAAGTAAATCCTAATCGATGGAATTTTTTTTCTAGGAGATAGTTGATCACCCAATTCAAATAATATCAACTCAAAATAAAGATTCAGGTTATTGATTTAAACAGGATACTTTTATAAAGAAAATTAATTATTTAAAACATAATTAAAATTAAAAAAATGACAAAAATAAAAAAAACTAGTTAAAACATTTTAAAGAAACAATCAACCGTTTGTATTATTTAAAATATCCAAAAGAAAATCCTTTTTTAAAATTACCTCAAATATAGTTTCTTTATAATTATTTTAATAAATGGTTGTTTTAATTAAGATTATTTTTAACTTAAATCAATTTTCAATTATATTGTTGAACAAATTTAATACGGAAAAAATATTTTGTAAACTCTTTTAATTTTGATTGTATCAACATATCATTCAATTTTATGGTATCAAATATTTCTTATGGAATATTAGGATTAATAAATTATAACATCGATTTTCAAACGATATGAACAGAATAAAGCATAAACACATTTTAATACGATTAAATACATTATATACTAGTAATATTCATTAAATGTGTTCAAATAAATAAGTTAATGATTTGTATTATTATATTATTGTTATTATTATATATATTATAACTTAAATATATTATTAACTGAATAGTATATTAGTTATTTTTAGTTACAAAATTATTACATGTTAAATCATCCGCGCGCGCATGTATGCTGGTAGTATATTAAAACTACTACAGTAGTTACCATGGAATACACGTGCAACACACGTGATCTAAAACTAACTTATTACAAAATATCATAAGTAACCCTTTAAAGACATGCCAAAACAATTTCAAAAGTTAGATGGTTATAAAATTTGTAAAGCAGAGGATGATTAAAAATTTTGTACTTTAGGGATTTTTGTATGTTACACCTACTTAGCCTAGACTAGATTACTAAATTATCAATGCGAGTAGCCTCTATGAGCAAATAATAACATTTTCCTAATTCTCCTAAATGCAATTTCCTATATTCGTTCTTTCCATAAAGTAGAATTTATCAACTTCCAAAGTCACTAGGTGGTCATTAACATAAAATTAATGATCAATCCTTGCGATTCAGTGTTTCATTTGAGTTTTTTCTTGGAAAAAGGGTTCAAAATAAATATAAACTTTCGTCGAAATTGTTGTTACACATTCTAACTTTGTGAGGGTCCTATGACTCCCCCTAGACTACTTTTTGGGTATTATTGAGGGTATTATCAACTAAGTTGGATGAGAAAGTTACCACACTCTCCATTACGTGGGTCGAAAATTAAGTAAAATGAACCTATCTTTTCTTGCTATGTGGCAATCCACATCATTCCATTTTTTTAATATTAAATATCCTTAATTTTAGCTGTTAGTTAATATTAGTTTTTAGTTAGTGTATATACAAATGCCAAAATATTTCCCTTAATAAATTACACTTAATTATTAATTATTATTAATATTTCTTCTTCATTAAAAATCCAATCGCTTCACTGTGTCAATTCCGGCAACGAAAAAAATATGCCGATGGCGATAACGGAAAAATCAACCGCAACAATTATAGGAAAGTATAATCACCACCACACGAATACCATTACCTCCCTAAATTGTAACAACTACCTCCATACAATCGAAATTTCAAATTTGCAATGAACTAAACCTACAAACGTACCCCATTTCAAAATTTTGCCACAGTCGAATCATTATCGGTTCGCCATTATCACAAAAAACCTTCCATCGCCACCAAAATGACAAAGACAACCACAAAGTTTTATTTTTTTGTGAAAATAAATGAAATTTATAGCTGAAATTAACCATTACTCATTAGAAAGAAAAACCCAATGTATATACTAGGTTTTTTACAAATAGAATTACTTAAAGAAATTTTTTTTGATTTAGTTTAAAAGGAAATTTTTAGGATGTTTATGATGGATTTTAATGTGAAAATCTTTAGGTAAGAGTTTAAATGAAAGAATGGGGTAATGGTAGAAGAAGGTATTAAAAAAACTAAAAATTTGAAGAAAAAAGAATTAAAATAATAAATGCAGTAGCAAGCGGGTCTGTGCCACCTTCTTGATAAAAAAACTTGGGTTTGACCTTAGCACGACCCATATCGTCATCATTCGCTCCCACCCTAACCCTTCGGTGGGAAAATCACTAGTACCATCCAACTAAAGTTAATTACTCTAGAATCTAGGTATTTAAGTTACGTAAGAAAGTTATAATAGATTAAAACAATGCAGAAAATATGCGTAGAATATGAAAGTCAATGTACAAAAACTCTAACAACAACAATTCTAAAAATAAGGGGTACAACACCGAAACTAACAACAACTTAACCAATAGTCTGAGTTCGAAAAGAGTGGACTTAAACAAAGAGAACTCAAGGCAGCCCAGAAGTACTACCTTACCTTTGAATTCGACGCAATCACTGATCTCCTACTGTCAACAGTCGCGTGAAGATGCCCTGTACTCAACAAAAACAAGAGCAAGTGTAGGATGAGTACACAACCACCGTGTACTGGTATAATAACACGAATATCTCACTAGTGTAATATAAAGATGTAAGATCTCTCACAATGGAATAAGGTTCTTAGATCCTCACATGTGCCAAAAAAGGTTTAAAATATGTTAATTAAGCGTTTTACAGTATGCATACTTGATTTGAAGTGATTAGGAGGTCAAACGTCCAAGACGTTCGAAATTGATGTGAGAGGTCATTAACATGTACACGAGTGTATTTACGTTTGAAAATGCGGGCACAACTCCCCAAGGACCACACAAAGGGTTCCTTGAGGAGGAATCAAAAGGTTTCCTAGGCACTGCCTTAGCAGTGTCAATCGACGAGCCAAGGAATAACGGACCATTCCTCAATCGACTCCCGGTTGATGGGGGCGTAGATCAACACTTAAAAATGTTATATTAAGCTCTTAGGAAGGATGTGCATTCACAATCGATGGAGTTGTAGGATGAGCTGTCGTCCAATCGATGCCCCGTCGTCCATGGTCGTCAATGATGCTTGCAATTCTGCTGCATGCACGCTGCCATGCTAAGGGGTGAGTGTCACGTTCCTAAATTAATATGGACGGCTTGTTTAAATTTTTTTTTGCATTTTAAGTTGATATATAAGCTTTTAACCCCATTTAGACCTCACTTTTCAAATTAGACTTTCCCTCTCAAACAAAACCTCTCTAAAAACCTCCATTGGAGATGAAGCTCAAGAACAACATTGTTGATAGATTGTGATGGTTTATTCATCAATCTTTCGTTGTTTTATCCTATATCGAGGTATGATGATCCTTCATCGTTGGATATCCATTCATCAATCTAGCCATGGTTCTTTCTCAAATTGATTTCAAAAGCATGTTTATGATGAATTGTTGATTAGCTACTATTTTTAATATGATTTTAGATTCAATAGCATGATGAACCCATGATCCTCCAAATTTCTCAATTTAACCTACATTGTGGTCATTGTGATCTAGATGATAGATTTATTTTAGTGTGATTTGATTATGATAAATTGATTATAACTACTGTCTTCTATGTGAATTGACGATGAATTGGGGGTAATTGATCAATGAAGATCAAGGTTTGGTAAGTATGATCTATATTTCTCTACCTTCTATAGAATTGATGATGTAGTGTACCTGATGTGATCTTGATGTTATGATGGTTAAGTTATGATTTATATTGTGTTATTGTACTTTTAGGTACTGCCTTATATATGTATTGTTCATGAATTATTATAATTGATCAATGATGATCAAAATCTTTGTGAATTGGTAAGATTGCTCTACTTCTTCTACTTTTCTATTGAATTTATAGTTGAATTGTCCTTGTAAGACATTGTGTGG
>NC_028645.1:9816245-9821035 GCF_001406875.1 Solanum pennellii
TTAGGAGTCTAGAATGCAATTGTTGAAGTTGTCTTGCCTCCTATGCTATGATGTGGTGTGTGCTCTACGCATGAATGTGGATTGTGGTCTTAAGAGGGTGGCTTCCCCAATATTGTGTCGGTAGCCATTATGTGATCATGTTGTCCAATATACACACACTCATATGTCATTCATGCTTACAAGTAGTATGGTTCATGGTATCTAATGAAGGATAGATCCTATATGCACTAATGTCTACTATGCATGTAAAGTATATGTCCACGAAAGTATGAATGTATTTTAACTAGGATGACTTGATAGGTGAACTATTATAGGTAAGGGTCTCAACCTTCGTCTATACATTGCACATGTCTACCTTGATAGAATAGTTTCTAGGATGATTATTATGTATACATGAATAGGAATGCATGAATTAAGATATGAACATGAAAGTATATGCTATGATGTAAATTATATAATATGATGAAGTATGCATGTGTGTAGTATCTAAATGTGTTTATGTGAAAGGTCTTCTCATGTAAGTACACATACACACACACATGAATGTATATATTGAAGCATGTATGATAATCTTGTAAAGAGGGTGTCTCTTGAAAGGTATTCTGAATTGTACTCTAAACTATATTGTTCTTGAATTTGACATATCCTTGTGAAATTATTTCCCACATTAATTAGGTTGATGAAAGGAAATTCTCATCTATAACCTACGGTCTAAATAGAGGGAATTTAGCTTATCACCGAGTGAACTTGACCAAATGAGAGGTTCCCCTTTCTAATGAGGAAGACTTGTTCACCAAATAATCTCATGAGATGGAAACTATAATGTCTAAAGGCATAAATAGGGTTTCAATATACACCTCCTAGTTCCATAACTATGTTCTTGGCATGTAGAGAACCTCCGTTTGGTCTGGGGTTCCATGACACCAAATTCCATGTTTTGCTTACGTGGCCTTATTGTATGTTAAGTCTATGATTTCCCTAAAGTAAAATGGACAATTGAAGTAATGTAGTGAATTATAACTAAGATAACCTAAGGGAAGTTTGTTAGTGTAGGTGAGGGTATGAGACTTTACTTATATATTGAACAAGTAACTCTTGAAGGGAGTTCGAGCAAGTTGTTCTATATGTATGTAAATATGTATATGTGTTGTATTCATTACATTATGTTATTGACCTAATTGTAAGATAATATGCATGTTATGAGTACTATGGTGTCTATATGATGAGGTCTTACCTTCTATGCATAATGTTGGTCTCATTGACTATATTATGATGGTCTCACTTGGCATGTATGAAGTTGTATATACTTGTATTGATGATGTATGAATTAAAATATGATGCTTATGGTCTCTTTTTGAGTTTACTAAGTTTGTGTGGGGTTATGGGAATTCAGATGTACGTTGCACTAGTAGGCTTAGATTGGGATTATGAGTAAGGTTTTTATTATGTCCTTATGAAATGAAGTCCAAGTATGCTATTGTTGACTATTGCCTCTTATGATGTTATTGGTAGTGTTGACTTGCATGTTGTCTTCGAATGGATCTTATATGTGGTTTTTGAAGTATGTTGGGTCATATATAACATATGTGTTTCATGATATGTGGTGCTTATGTTAAAGTATGTGCTTAAGTTAAGGATGGTTGTACGAGTGTTCACCTTGGTGACCTTAAGGTGATGTTGAGTGTGTCTAGTGAAATGGGACACTATTCATGCATTGCACCAAGTATTACTTATGGGTTACTTGGGGGTAAGGACTAATAGTAAATTAAAAGAACATTACTGTGTATGAAATGCTTGATGTGTATTAAATGCAATGTATGAATTTATATGATATTATGAACATTGTATATGTCTATATGAAGTATATTGTGTAATTGTGCCAATGCTTGTGAAGTTTCTTCCAAAAGGCATGTTGCATGATTTCAAAGTAAAATGTCGCCTTCAAATGCATGTTTTTGCAGGTTGTCGTACTTAGTGCATTCTTGTACTAACACCATTCTTCTTCACCTTTTTACACAAAGTGTATCTTATGGATGCTTAAAGAATGTCTCTAAAGTGAAGGGCTTGATATGTGTTTCCCAAGATCAAGAAAGGGATCCTTATGATTAAAGGATTTCCTATGTCCTTTTCATGTTCAAACTTATGTAATAGCTTAATTATTGTTATATATTGATAAGGGTCGTGTCCTTATTCTATTCTAATGATGTTGAGTCTACGATGGCAAAAAGGACATAGAGTCTAACTATGTATTATGACATACATTTTATTCATATGAAGTGATGATTCTAGCGTACGATATGCTATGAAAAGTTTTAAATTTTCCGCTAATTTCCTATGACAATGCGGTGAATGATGCCTATGGGCTTGTACAAGACCTCCGAGAGGTCTAGTACGCAATGCTACTTCTAGGAGGTGATCCCCGATCATGACAAACGTAGTATTAGAGCACCAGGTTATAAAAGTAGTTTAAGAGTCTTGTTCATCGGTAATGAGTCACGACACATCTAAGAGAAAGAGACTATAAGATAATAGAGTTTCCCTTCTTCACTGTTCATGTGTCGTTCCATACAACTTAAATCTATATGATCTCTCTCTTATGTTTTCTTGTCCTGTGGTATTTTAGATGTGATTGCTTGGATTAAATGGTATCTCGATGCTTGAGGGAGAAAAGGTGAGTTTTGAGACTTTTCTTTGTTTTACGGCTTGATGAGTATGCATAAAGGTGAATTTGGATTATATGTTGATGTGATTCCATTTATGGATATATATGTGATTTATGTGGAATGACATTTTATTTGAAGATTTAAGTCATGATATGGTTATAGCTTGTTAAATGTTGTTTTGGTGGAATGGAGTTCCTTTTTGGTAACGCCCCAAAATAAACTAAGGTGAACTAGAGCCTCATGAGTGTTTCTTGAGTTAATTTGATGTAAAAATGAGTTATTTTAGTGTTCTTAGGAAGTGTGTGAAGTTTGGAGGTCAAATGTCCAAGAACGTCCCTGACGTTCAGAAGGTGTGCCTTAGATAGCGCTTGTGTGTCTTGAGGTGATTGAGTGAGTTTTATGTGTTAGTTTTGCTTGAAACTTGCATGAGATGTTTCTAAGACCTATACAACTTATTTTAGGAGTTTAACGTTCGGCCATGACCCCACATAGGACCCACAAGGGGCCCTAGATGAAGGGACCAAGACTTGGCAACAAGCTGCCAAAGCAATGACCAAACGACGGCCCTAAGGACGGTCCGTTGGTCCACCAACGGTCCGTAGACATATGGTGTCGAGTGTCCCTGCAAGTTATGATCTCCAGGATCCATTTGGATATAAGTGTCAACCCACGAGACCCCACCAATGGTTCATTGATGCACAGACGGTCCGTTGGTTAGATCTCGTCTGTGGGGGGTCCAAAATTGTTAAGTGGCTGCCTTGGCTTGGGGTGTTTTGTAAGTTCACCCCAAGTATTTTAGTTCCCTAGGACGTTATTTTTAGTGTTTATTAAGTGTATTAAAGTGTTCTAAACCCAAAGACCTCATTTTAGACTCCTCTTCCGAAAACCCAAAACCCCTCTCTCTCTCTCTCAGAAGACTCTCTCAATCACCACGGAAGCTAGAAGTCAAGAAATTCTATGAGAGCTGTTGGTGGTCGTTTCATTATCAAAAATCATTGGTATTTCTTCAATGTGATGTATGGTATCCATCCTTCAACTCTCTTCCATTCAAGGAGTCCCTTCTAATGAATTTCAAAGTGGGTTCTCAACCCTAGTTTCTTCTATCTTCAACTCTAATGGGTCTTGCATGAAAACGTTTTGAATGACTAAATAATGATGTTTATAATGTTAATTGATGATTTTAAGGTTTAAACTACAATGAAATCATGATAAAGATTCTCTTCAAATGTTGGCTTAAGAAATGGTATAATGAGCATGTTTGTGTATAAAATGAGCTTTGGTTTTTCTTGTGTTGTTATTGTTGTTTATCTGCTAGCCTAAGGGATATATTATGATGACATGTTGACAAAATTTTATAGGTGATGAAAGCTTAGATTAAAGGGTAAGTTTGTTATGTGGTTTATCTTTAAATTACGAAATTCTTTTGAGTGGTATGGTCCACCTTCTTGGTGGCGGTATTTACCTGAATTGTATGAATGTGAAGTTACTAGTTTATTGTGAATGAGTACATGAAGGCTTGTTATGTGAAGTAAGATGATAATGATGCTATTCTTGCTAAATGTGCCTTATGAAGCTATTATGTGAAATAGGCTAGGGATTATGCTTAAATAAAGTATTCTTGTTAAGTGTCTTATGAGAAGTATGTTAAGGATTATGTTTAAGATGCCTTAAATGATTGTGTAAAAAATGTTAAAGTGTGCGATGTGATGAAAGAAGGCCTAAGCATATGTAGAATTAATTATAAATGAATTGACGTTTATGTGTAAGGTATGCTCACATGTACACACACTCACATTTAAAAGAATGTATCATGCTAAGTTGAGAAAAAGGGGAATCTTGGGGTTGACACTCTTCGTGAGTTGAGATGAAGTGTCTAGTAGCAAATTCACTATTCCTTATGAGCTATCTAAGATAGGTTTGAGGATTAATGCCCTTTGTGAGTTGAGATGTGGTATTCACTAGGTATCCTTGACCTATAGTTTATAATGTTAAGAATCCGTGTGGAGTTATGCCTAGCACCGAGAGGATATGAAGGGGAGGTGGATTACACTTTGTGAGTTAAGATGTTGTATTTCCAATGTACCTCTTAAGATGAGTACTCCTCGTTAGTAGAAAATTAGTTACTTA
>NC_028645.1:9823568-9828347 GCF_001406875.1 Solanum pennellii
CCTATAAATTGCAGTTGTAAAAATTATCTAAAAGGATTTCCCATTAAAATTAAGTCACAAGTAAGGGTTGTTTGGACAATAAAATATTCTTTAAAATGAGCAATAGTAACAAAAATAAAATACCACTGATTTGTGAGATAAAATTGAATACCGCGAAAAATGGATAGTCTGTGCAAAGAATATAGGACTTTATTCACATATTATTTATTCATGCAGATTCAGGATAATTAAGTAATTGTAACGTAAAAAGCCTAGATGTGGGTGTATTTGGTAGGAAGAAGAATGTTTTTTAGAATATGTTTTCTTTGGAAAATAGGTAGGTTTTACCTTATTTTCTCATGTTGTGTTGTTGAGTGATAAAATATTAGCATCTAATATTTGGTCGGTGAATGAAAAATATTGCCCATAATATATTTTTATATTTGGCTAGAATGTACAAAATACCTTTCAGAAATATATTTCCAGACTGAGAGCCAACCACGATAACGAATTTGGGACACGGACCTGATACCCATATCGAATGTGACCCTAATGAACAATTCAAGATTTGACCCCGACATCTGACCTGGAACATAACATCGACTTTCAACTTTAGACCCGATAGTTAAATTTGGACCCGACTTTGACCCACACCCAAACCGGTATGCCACCCTAATGATCCATCTGGATCCGACCCTAGATCCAACCATTTCCTTTACCCCGACTCATGCTCCGAACCCAAAGTCGAACTAGTACATGACTTAACCCCCAACACTTGAACTACAAAACTACTAAACAAGATCTACTCTCAACTTTATATCTAGGAGCTGACTTCTATATCGGGAGAGGATCCTAACTTTTGCCATTGCAATGACTTACAAACATGGACCCGACCTTAAAATCTTACTTATAACCTGACATTTGACCAAAAATACAACCCCAATGACCAATTAAAATTTAATCCAAAAATCTAAATCGAGACTCAACTTTTGAACGTAGTCTTGTTCCAACATCAGACCTAATATTCATCCCTAAAACTGACCCCAACTCCCAATCCTGGACGTGAACTTTAATCCTAAACCATGACTCAAATTATGATTTGAGTGAAAATCCCAACATCAGACCCCAACCCAAACCCCGACCCTGACACTTAAATCTACACATAATCTTGATGGTTGATTGGGATCCAACCCAAACTCGACTTGTAACAAAAATATAAAATCTCTTAAGTGGGACATGACCCCCAAATAAAACCCCAACATCTTAATTAGCGCTTGACTTCCAAACTAGGACCTAAGCGTGATACCCAACGCAGGACCAAACTTTTGAACTTGGACCCAACATCAACATCTATCGTGAGGCCCATACCACGACCTCGAGTGCACAATCTCGATTGCTAAATCCTGACATCAGAACCAACATTCTAACGCAAGTTGATACTGAATTCCTACTCGAGATCCATCCTGTGAATCATGATTAAACTCAATACCCTAACCAGATGACTGACCCAGGATCTGGGCTTGAGAACTGAGTTCTAAATTGAGATCTCACCTGAATTACCAACTTAAGAACCAACTTCTTAACAAATATCAAACACCAAGATCTAATGCCTTACCCACGCCTAACACCTCAACTATGAATCCATTTCTAGAATGAAATTTGACCTCAATACTAGACCTCGATAATCAATTGGGGACCGAAATATGATAATAAGGACAAGACCTGTACTCTCCACGTATAACCCGACCCTGACAACAAACTAGGAACACCACCCTGACACTTTACTTAGGTTTCAACCATGAATACTTAACTAGAACACGACACTAAATCAAGATTCTACCACGATCTAAATTGGAATATGAGAGTTGTCGATTCAAGGTCAAGACTCTAGTCCTGAATTTAGAAAAAGGAGTATAATTTTTTATTAGTATCGGATATCTATACATCAAAATTTTGTTTGGAGTGAAAGTTGATGTGTGTGATTGAAATAATGCTATGGAAAAGTGTTTTCCCTATTTTCTTGAGGTAAGTCATTTTCCTTTATATTGAAGAAAATGATTTGATTTGGAAAAAAAATTCAAAATATTTATGCCAACTAAACATGAGAAAATTGGAAACGTCTCTTTCGAAATGCTTTACTTCAAATCAAACGCACCCTTGATGATTAAAATAAGAATAATTATAAATTAAAATTTTCATTAAGTGTAAATAAATTAGGGCTTAGTAATATCGTGTGTCAGACCTACAAATTTAATTATGTAGATATGAAAGGAATAATAATTATATTTTACAATAATAGATGCACATGAATGTCTTATATTTTCGTAGTATTGGAAGTTCCGAATTTAAATAAATAACATTAGAAATATTACATTATGTTTAAAATTTTTATCTAATAAAAAATACTCTCTCCATCCCAATTTATATGACACCTTTCAAATTTCCCAATTCAAACGGTCTATGTTTGCTCGTGAATTTTCCGTATATCTTTTTAAATATTTTTAATTGTTAATGATTCTTCATTATAATATTTCTTACGTAGTTTAAATATATACATATATATCTAAATTTCATTAAAAAATTATGAAGATTCTATGCACAAATATCTGGTGAAACTTTTTTTATTTCACTCTCGAAAAATTAAAAATACAAAATAAATTAGGATGGATGGAGTATTTGTAAATTTTAACATCAAATGAATTATTCTAATGAGCACTTATAAATTTTTTCTACATTTTATATTTTCTATATTTGGATATTTAGTTTTCCCATTGCCTTTGTTTTGTATTGTTGCTACATATTATCTCAATTAAGTATAAGTTTGTCGTATTATTAAGTTATACAATCTTTCACAATTTTTAAATGACAAAAAGGAATAAAAAGAGAAATATAGTTAAAAATGTAAAAAGGCAATATTAGACACAATATCCTTAGGTTTTATCGACAATTATGAATTAATTAAAAAAAAGTCTAACAAAATTTCAGAACTTGATGGCTCCCTGGACTTCTCCCCTTCTTTTTTCAGAGAGATAAATTCTTTCGCCTGACCGCATGAATTTTAGGGATTAAGTGAATCATTTCCCTTTTTTCATCATCTTCCCTATAGAGTAAGTTGTCAAATTACTAAAAAAGGGTTTGTAATTTGTAATTCTTTTTTTTTGATTTCTTATACAGTCCGCCAAAATTGTTTTCCATAGGTTGATATCTGCTGTAGGTGTTTAGCATTCGGCTTTTAGGATTTTATCTACAAGGAATCACATTTAGCAACTAGAACCTCTACTATTAATATACTAAAACTTTAGTTTTAGTCCAAAACTTTAAAATGCGATTTCTTGAGCTTGACGAGATTTGATTGAGGCGATTCGAAGTGTTGGGGTCTAAGTGGCTTGTGGATAAACATTGGTGTTCTAGGAAATTGTTGGAGGCTCTTTGCTAAAGGTATATTCCGACCGAAGGGGCTTCCCTCTCATTTGTTTTCTTCAATTTGTATTTTGGTTACATGTGGTTGTTCGGGTTTTTTCACAATCGAAATTGGGCCCCGTTCGGTGCAAAAGACCGGTAAGGCATTTAAAACCTTTTGGTAGAGTCAATTTTAGGATTTCCAATATGGGCCCTATATTCCCATTTTGACTAAATTTTGGGTCCATTTCCAATTATTGAGATTTTTCTAACTAAACATCCATAATGAAATTGTGGTTTATAATATGATGGTGTGGCAGGGTTCAATGGATTTTGAATAATGGATAGCTCGTTTGTGGTTGATTTGGAGCACTCATGATCGGCTTTGAGGTAGGCTTCCATATAATTTCTTGATTGAGATTCTTAAATAATGTTTAGTATATATTTCATTTAATTTTGGATTGTAATTTCTAGATATTTTGATTGCGTCTTCTTATTCAATCTTCTATGTTTGAGAAGCTGAAACTTGTTGACTCGTAAAGACTTAGTGAATATATCAGCCAATAGTTCTTCCATCTTGCAATAAACGAGAGTTATATCTCCATATTTTTGCACTTCTCTCATGAAAAATAACTTGATTTTGATGTTCTTAGTTCATCCATGAAACACAAGATTGTGACATATAGTTGTTGTTGCTTCATTGTCCACGAACACTTTGATGCTTTCTGTCGGTTCTATATGAAATTCAACCAAAATTTTCTTCCGCCACAATGTTTAATTTATTGCACCTGCAGCTGTCCCAAACTCAGCTTCAATAGTAAATTGAGCTACAATATCCGGTTTCGAACAACTCAATGAGAAATTTCGCAAACCTAGAGTAAAACAGTACCCTGAAGTACTCTTTGCATCATCCTCGGAATCGCCTACATTAATGTTGGACTACCCAAAAAGCTTCATAGGTTGACTCTTCTGAAACTTAACTCCATAGGTGATGTTTTCTTTGATGTATCACACAACTCTTTATGTCACCTGCAAAGGCACTTCACTAGGACAATGCATGAACCTTGATAAAACACTTACAACATAATCGGGTCTTGTAACTGAAAGATAAGTTGAACATCCAATGAAACTTCTGAAGTATGTCTCATTGACCTTTTGTCACGACCCAAACCCGAGCCGCGACTTGCACCCACACTTACCCTCCTATGTGAGCGAACCAACCAATCTAAACCCTAACATTTCAATATAATATCAACAAAAGTAATGCGGAAGACTTAAACTCATTAATAAAAGACAATTCAATAACTTCTAAATTTCAATATCTATTATTCCCCAAAATCTGGAAGTCATCACCACAAGAACATCTATGATCAAATTACTAAACTAAGAGTATTCTAAGAA
>NC_028645.1:9834634-9850720 GCF_001406875.1 Solanum pennellii
TTAACCCACTAACTTTATAATTAAAGCAGGAATAGTCCAAAACGCCCCTTAAATTACTAACAAAAATCCGACCCAGCCTGGGATTACGCAGCCTGTGACGGGCCGTCGTGCCTGCGACGGTCCGTCCTGCTGCTCCGTCACAGAGTTCAGAGACTCAATTTCCTTGAAGAGTCTGTGACGGTCCGTCGTGCCCAAGACGGTCCGTCCTGCCATTCCGTTACGAAGTTCAGAGAGTCAATTTCAGTACCCAAATTTCAGAATTCTAAGTGTTTTGGAACGAGACTCCCTCGACGGTCCGTCGTGCCCATGACTGTCCGTCGTGGATTCCGTCGTCTCAGCCAGTTTTTCCAGAAATAAAATTTGCAGCTCAAAACGACTAAACAGGTCGTTACACCTTTTCGGCAACATGATTTACTTAGCTTCTTCTTTTTGTTCATGGGAGTACTAATCTCTTAGTTTTGAGTTTCTTGAGAATTTAGTTTGTGTAATTTTTCTGGCAAACGAAAAACTCATTTTTTTCCTTGTGTAATTTCTATTACAAGGAAATCTGTTATGAGACCAAGATCAAACATTTAGAAAGCTTGCATCATATCTTGCTTGAACTCATCAATTTGCTTTTCTGCTCCTTGTATTCAAAATGTCATCCACATAAATAGAAACAACAAGAATCTTACAGGTATTATGTTTACAATACAATGTGAATTTTGAAAGACTCATTTCAAAATCAATACTTAGGAAATAATCATCTATTAAACTATACTAAGTTCTTGTGAGTGTTTTAAGACATAAATAGCTCTATGTATTCAATAGAATTTATCTTCCTTTCCATATATAACAAACCCTTCATGTTGTTCAACATAAATTTCTTCTTCAATAATGTCATTAAAAATGCTAACTTGGCATCCATTTCATGCACTTTCCAAGCACGTTGTGCAAAGACAATTATAAGCAATCTTATCATGTCGAGCCTAGATACTTGAGTAAAAGTGTTATAATAATCTACAAAAAAAATATGTGCATAAACATTAACTAAAAGTCTTGATTTATGCTTGTTGATTGAATCATAAACATTTAACTCAGTTATGACCATCTACTATACTCAAATTATTTTTCTGCCGTGAGGTTTGCAACAAACTGCCACATATCATTTTTTTTGGATCATAAACAGCTACTCATGCATTGCATTTCTCCACTTTGGGTCTTTGATAGCCTCTTAAGGGTTAGCAGATTCACTAATCACAACAATACATCTCTCATACATATCTGAGAGAAAACGAGTTTCCCTAACTACTGGATTATCGTCCCTTTCATTTTACCACGAGCTTGTCTTCTAGATGGAATTACTTGAATCATTCTGATTCCATTCTTCATTCTACATCATGTGGACCTTCTGCTTATAACAATCTTCTCACCTTCAGGTAGAAAGATTATGTACGCTTTTGAAATATTACTGTAACCAATAAAAATTCTCGGGGCAACCTTTTTATCTATTTTATCCAGTTTGACCTGAGGTACATAGGTAAAACAAAGACAACCAAACACTTTAAGAAAATGCAGCGGATGTCTGTATCCACATCATTCTTGAAAAGGAGCTTGATCTTTCAAAACTTTTCAGGGAATTCGATACTGTAGGAACACAACTGTATTTGCTGCCTCTGGCCAAAATTCCTTTGGCAAATTCTTTTCGTGCAACATAGATCTTGCCATATCCATGATATTTGTGTTTCATCTCTCACTAAAACTACTTTTTATGGAGTATAAGGAGTAGTAAGTTGACATTCAATCCATTCTTCTTCACAAAATTGACCAAACCAATGAGAAGTGTACTCCTTGCCATTGTCAGAACGTAAAATCTGAATTTTTCAGAAACATTTATTTTCCAATTTCTCTTTCAACTTCCAAAAAATGCTCTTGACCTACGATTTGTACTATAAAAAATAAATCCAGAACATTGGGGGAAGATCATCAATAAAAATAACATAATAAAGGCTACTTTTAAGTGAAGGACCTTTGGGGACCTCCATCATTTGTGTTAACCAGTTGGAACTTTCTTGTTGCTCTTCAAGTTGCCTTTGGGAATAGAATTCTACTTGTTCTCTGAATTAACAAACCCAACATTCTAAGAACTCGCTCCCAGTATGGAAAGGTCATCGATTGTCACGAACTCTTGTATTTTAAAAAACCCTTGATAATGATAGTGTTAGAGTCTCTTATGCCATAACTCGTAACCATTTCCTCTTGCTAAGTACACCCATTCTTATTCCTCCAATATATTTAATTAGAAACTTTTGCCTCTAATTTTGACTTCAAAAAAGTCATGTCCTTATGGTTCCATGATCAAGCAATCTTTATCTTCGAAATACAAATCGAAACCTTTTTTCTTACAATTGACCATACTTAACAAGTTTTGGTCTAAATATGGTATGTAAGAACAACATATTTTTCTTTAGTACCTTATTGTGTTTCAATTGTAATAGTTTGCATTCTCTTTGCTGGTATATACCAACCACGACCTATTCTTACTTTTGAAACTCCAGTAGGTTTCTAGTCATTAAAAAACCCTTTGTCATAAGTCATATGGTTTGTGCATCCGCTATTAATCAGCCAAGTCTAGTTGAAACATTGCTTGTAAAACAGGATGCCACAAAGAGTAAATCCTCTTCTTGTTCATTAAAAACCTAGACATTTGCGTCTTGCTACTGCCATTTGTTCTTGCAGATAATTGCATTATGCCTGAGTTGGTTGCTCTTACTGAATTTAGCATCCATCCTTTTCCAACACTTACACAACGCGTGCCCATTCTTTCCACAATGCTCACCAGGAGGATAGTTTCCTTTGAAGCTACCTGCTCTTCTTTTGTTGTTATAGCAAGGTGCACCTTGCCTATTTTTTGATTGATTCTCTAATTGTGTTTCATTTATCTTTACTATCTTCATGTTTTGCTGCCAATTCTTCCTCTCTAATTTCATCTTCTTTCATAACGCTTCTTTGTTCTTGATCCTCCAACGAATTCAACTATTTATCCAAAGTGATTTTTGATAGATCAATGATTTTCTCTAAAGTGGTAATAGTGTCTTCAAATCTTTTAGGTACAACATCCAGAATCTTTTCAACATTATCTGAGTGTTTAATCCCAGAACCACGTAATCTTACTCTATTTATTATGCTCATAAGCACGTCAGATTATCCATTGATTGTTGTCGATTCTTTCATCTTCTTTAACTCAAACTCTCTAATGAGATTCAACACTTGCATTCCTTTGATATGATCATTTCCTTCATATTTTACTTTGTTTAATGCTAGATGGCCTTTGCTGAATTTTGGAACATCATACGAGTGAAAATTGTTGAAGAAACCAATTTTCTTGTACTTGTTATTTTTGAACTGAGCTATTATTTTGTTTTCGGGAGCTAAAGAACCTCATAGCATTCCTCGATTGCCTCCAATTATCTAAATCTTCGAGATAAACTTCATCCTAAATTCCCGCATGTGAAAATTTTCACCGTTGAAGACAGGATGTTTCGTTGTCGAGAAACATGAGCTTTCTTCCATGATTAATTTTTTTTCTGGTTGTGGTGCTTGACATACTTGAATTAGTCACTCACATAAATACCCACATACCCCGCAATATAAAAAACCTTTGAGACAATTTTTTTGTAAAATTCGTAATAAAAGTGGAGATGTCAAGAAGAATATCCGCAGAACACATTTTTATGGATGTCTTTGTATTATGTTTCTAAAAATGAAAATGAAAAATAGGAAGCAGTAAACCCAGGACTAGCAGATTAATAGCTTACTAACTTACTCCAAAATAATAGGTATAGATATCTAACAACTAATTGTCTAAGTCTTATTTAATATAAAGCAATAAAATTAAATTAACTACAGTTTAAAAAGCAAATTCCTAACACAATCTTAGTACAATAAACCCATGACTAGCGGATTCCTAACTCACTAACTTACTCCTAAATAATAGGAATAGATGTCTAACAAATGATTGACTAAATCTTATCTAATATAAAGTAGTAAAAGTAAAATTAACTGTAGTTGAAAAAGAAAATTCCTAACACAATCTCAGTACCTTTAGTAACTTGTTTAACATTTGATTGTCCTTGTGCTGATGTTTGTTGCATTAATCATCAGGAAGAATTGAGCATCTGAACCCTCATAATATTTATTTACTGGAATTACAAACCTCAAGTTGATTTCCAACACTTTTTAGGACATGTTTTTGCACTTAGTACACAAATTCAACAAAATTGTTTTTAAATTAAATAAGATTCCGCCTAAGGTACTGAATCATTGCATTCACAATAAAATCTGGACATTTCGTAGAGGCATAAGTAGGAAATCTGAAGCAAAAACGTTCTCTGTAATAACCATAGTAAATTCTTGAATATTGAACTAGTTTATGCCCTTCTTCAATAGGCCACACTTATAGACAATTCAATTATCCTAAAAGATTTACAGCTTAAGTTGTTAGATACTTATTATTTAATGAAATGATGTGTGATCCTTGTGTCAATCAAAACTTGTAAGGGTCTCTTCTCATGATACGTTATAAGCCTTAAGGTCTGATGCCCTATCACAGTAGTAAATGCTTGTAGTGAGATAACTATGAATTTATATACTAAACTAGACTCTTCATGTAACTATACTTCTTTATTGAGATCTATTGAATATTCTTCCAACACCTCAACCAAATGAAGTTATTTCGTGGAAATTATGTTCCTTACATAATTCTCATCACAAAAGAAAATCCCCTTTTAATTCCTCTCATTCATCTCTATTGTTGCGGTTGAGTAGTGGGTTGATTTGATCAGAAAAGTAGTTTACCTCCGACTGAATCAATATCGCGTTCTCCTTTGCTGCTATGAAGGAATGTCTCTTGGCATTGTAGTATTGTTGAATCTACTAGGTCTCTAAATTGTTGTTTGGTTCAAAAATACTTATTGAATGTAGAATTTTCGAAAGTAGGTTTATGATACATTAGAGGTAAACTATAAGTAGGGGTAAGTAGTAAAAGAATTCGAGACTTTGAATAAGGTTTAAGGCCCCAAAAGTGTGCCTTAGCCTCAAACATTTCTTCTTGTAACAATGTTATTGGGGACTAAACTTTTATAGGTTTATTTTGTTTTAGTTTGAGAGCTTGATAGAATGAGTGCGTTCACTATTAGTCAACAGACCAGGTCACTTGACTCAACAAGAACAATAATAAAGGGTAAATAATGACAAGAACACAACACACATAGTTTACGTGAATCATAGTTACATCCAACGTGAGAAGACATTATTAATCTCAGAACCAAGTAATAACTCTATTCCTTGAAGAGCCTAAGTAGATGTCACACTGCCCACTAAGCTATCACCACTAGTCAACTTAGACTTCAACTAAGATTGAGGATGATTGTTCACTTGAGTGTTATTATTTTCAAGAGTTCTTGAGAATTTCAAATTGCAACAACTAAGTTTATGACTATTCGTCATAATTTTATGAAGAATAGTCACAACCTTCTAGTCCATGCCAATGACCGAGATTTATTCCTCCACCTTTAGAGACTGTGCACCAATCAACAGTACTTTTTCAAACATGGCAGTTGTGTGTACATTTGCACAAGGGATACGGTCCCTGGGTTTATCAAATCATCAAAAAACAAATAATAGAGCCCATAGGTATTACATGATGGCATTATCATTTCAGGCAATCTTTTAAACTCGGTCTAATACTCCCTAAAACTTCATATTTAAGATAGATTTTTTAAAGCTTTCATAAAATACACATAACCATCACCAAATATTTCAGACAAGTGCTACTGCATACTCAAACCATGTAGGATCCAAACAGAACACCCTAAATTTCAAAAAGGATCTATTCTAATCTATAGCTTGTCCTTCTCTGTGTTTAGAAACTATCTTCACGCTTTGATGAATGGGAACTTCATTCATAGAGGTTCACTATTCAACTTTATATAACCAAGTTCAGAACTCTCTTCAAAAATATTTGTCACGACCGGAGTCTAGACCCCAGACGAGACCGGCGTCGTTGACCTCTCAGATGTCGCAGACAAGCCTACTTATGTCATTCTTACTTGGTCTAGTTTAATTTTAGCGGAAAATTTGAAACTTTTTGTTTCTTAACATACATTCTAAACATTCTATTAGATTCGTAATTGTTCACCATCAATCATCTAACATTAAGATCATCAAATGAAAGAAATAGTTTAATATAGAATTAAATGTATACTTGCCAAAACGGCACAATACAATGCCTGAACAAAAGCGGAAAGAAACGCTAGTGGAACATACTCCACAAGATCAACCCTATAATTAAGTTAGAATATAATTGGCAAGCATCCTCTAAAACATGAGGGCCTACCAAGTCCGGATGAATGCTCCATGTCCGGATAGTTTCAGCGTCAACCTGTAGCTCTAGCGTCCACCTATGCGTGCACCTAAAATTGATAATTGTATGGAATTAGTACACACTTGTACTAAGTATGGGTATATGCAAGCACACACCAAAGACATGCATGAGAAAGAATAGCTCTTTCCTAACAACATGATTTATGAAAAGTCAAGTCAGTGGACTTTCAAAATTTGGATTAGGAAAGTCAATGGACCTTCCAAATTTGGATTTCGAAAGTCATGCCATGAGTGTAACATGCATCATCACACTTATCATTTTGCACACAGCACATAACATATTTGACATATCATATCACATAGTTCATATCATTCTTTTATATGCCATGAGACCTTGGGATCATGGACTTGACGTTAGAACTTCCCAAAATGAGGGCACAACATATGGGTCCTCAACTAGGGAGAACTTCTTTAGCAAACACAGAGTCTGCTTCATTCATTCGTACGTACTTCATTTTTCATTCTTTCACATACTAGTGCAATCACCGGTCATACCTACGATGTAGTTTAAGACTCTCATTGAGTTTGCTGTGCAATGACCAAGAATAACCTAGCGTCATTACTTAAGTATAGCTCACCTCTTGATTATCCTATCCTTACACCTTTGGTATTGTACATTTCATTATGTGCATCATTTGAGGCTAGCCTCATTCATTCATTGGGAACATTAGCTTTGACCGACATAGATCATGAAATCCAGTGTCTCTGCCACACCGAAAATAGGTGGAATCACCGGCAAAAGTGACCCAAAACATACTAGCATACATGGGAATTGAACTCCGCCAGATCCCTATATTGGCTGTATAGGTTCGAAGACTAAGAGATATAAGGATACCCATACCCGGCATGCCGGACAGTCTCATCTCATGAGTGTTACGTGAACCTTCGCCCTTCCCGAAATAAGGCATCACCGCTCATAGCTAGTCTATCAGTGCTCAGTGTAAAGTTCTATTACATTCAACTCATACGTTATGGAAGCTGGCTTCTAGTATGAGGACATCATAGCTCAATAAATGATTATTTATCTCATCATTAGTATTTAGTGTGTTAATGTCAATACTTTCATTAGAGTGTTCATAGAGGCTGGTCTATTCATTAACTTCATACTCTCATAGGTGAGAACATTTTTCGTAACATTTACTTAGGCTGATTTGAGATTGCTCTCATCTTTTACATTAGCCTCATATCATGTTCTGACCACATTCATTAACATTAGCACATTTGATCTTCATAATTACTCACCCCAATTTACATGAATGTTCATTTCATCATATGCCAATGCACTTGGCCATTTAGTGTGTTTCACACTCTTACTTAACCATTCTAGGGTTTCATCATTTCATTGTTCATTTCATCATTTCTTTGTTCATTTAATCATTTCATTGTTCATTTCATCATTTCATTGTTCATTTCATTATGTGCCAATGAACTTGGCCATTTAGTGTTTTTTACCCTCTTACTTAACCCTTGTAGGGTTAAATCATTTCATTACATACATCTTACGTTCATTTATTTTAAACATATGCTAGACTTATAGATCTATAAATACAAGCCATGAGGCTTCATTCATCGTTCGTTCAAGTGATTCATATCTTCCTAAGATTATGTAGTACAAGACTTGTGTATCTTGTATGTATGCCAAGATCTTGATTTCGATCTAAGTAGGTAGCATTATTCTTGAACATTTAATTAACGTATGATTTATGTATCATTACAGAAATTTGGGCAAGGGAACCCAACTTCGAAACCGTTGGACCATACTTACATTTTTCCTTGACTTTAGTTTTAGTCTTCATGACATTCGCACCCTAGATCGATCCCTAACATGAACATTCTATCTTTATTTTTCTCATTGGATTTTCCTATTATTTGGCCGAAGTGTTGTAGGATCGAATCCCCACAACCCCTTTTATTTTTCATTTAAAATTGTGTTGTCCAATTTTCTCAGACCATGAGGTTGTGGGATCAAACCCCCACAACCTCTCCTTATTTATTCTTTAATTTCGCTAGGGGCTGTGAGGTTGTGGGTTCGAAGTCCCACAGCCTCGTTATTTTATTTTTATTTAAAATTGACTTAGCTAGGCGTTTGGCAGTGAGGTTGTGGGATCGAGCATCCATAGCCTCACTTTATTTTCTTATTTATTTCGCCCTTCTCTTTTCCAGCCTTGAGGTCGTGGTTTCGATCTCCACGCCTCACATTTTCTTTTTTTAAGTTTCTTCTTTAACTTCATTCGCTTCGTGGAGGTCGTGGGTTTGATTCCCACGCCTCCCATTTTCATTTTTTAATTTTTTTTGCATTCTTCTTTCTCAGCCAATATACCCCATTTCGAATCCCCCTGACCCCTTTTCTTTTTCTTGCGAATTTAAGGTGTTATACGGGTGAGGTCACAGGTTCAAATCCTAGTAGCCTCATCCCTTTAAAATCAATTAAATTTTCCACATTTCACCTCTATATTTTAGCCTAACAAAACCTATATTTTTGTCTGGAACTTAATCATTTTCTCAACTTATTTTCATCAATATTTCCACTTGAAAACTTAGGACAATTCATGGATCGTTTAACACTTTTTAGGGGGGTATTTCATGGATTCGTTTAGCCAAATTGTTGACACTCAAATCAGCCCCATTTTCATTTTAATGAACATCACGATTACATAGATTTATGTATGCAAAATGAATACTAAAACAATATTAAACATGAAGCCTTAATTCGGCCTCATTCAAGTACATTCACAGTAACATTTTTTTACATATGCACACACTTGCACAAACTTTCAATACATGGTTGCCTATCATACGATTTCAAGTACACAACATAATCATATTCATCACGAAAAATAACATACACCTAAATCTACCAGCAATCATACCCAACCTACGATTCGTTGGGAGATAGTGAAAGGGGCATGCAATAGGGGAAACAATCCTAGTTTTCGAATGAATTATATGAACCTTAAGGGGTATCTTTGGGAAAGGGACCAAGAGAGAAGAAAACCCATACATTTTTGACGTTAAACTCTTGAATTTCTGCCCAATTACTTCACCATGGAACACGTCTAAACCTCCTCAATATCAACTCCACTTGAATGACAACCTCCCTTAGCCTAGTGTGCGATTAATGTTTGTTTTCTTGTGATTTCTTGTGAGTTGTTCAAGTGTGAAGAACTTGGTTTATTTTTCTGCTTTTGTACCTTATTTTTCCAAAGAAATTTCGTGTGAAATAATAAGGGGGATTGAGTGTGAGAGTTGAGGGATAGACGTGAGAGAGTAGGAGTTATATTAGGCTTAGGAGTCTAGTTTAGGCCTTAGTCAAATAAGGTTTACTTAATTATTAAAAATATGATTTTTATGTTATTTTAAATCAGCTAATGAATAAAAATTATTAATTTATTATATTAATTCAGTAGCTTAAAGAAAAATCACATTAATTCCTTGCTTCCACCTAGGTTCGAACCCGGGTGAAGCAAGACATCACTTCAAGAGCTCAATCTTCGTATTCGAGATCCATACATGGTTGGACCCAACCTTTCCAAGATCAAATAACTCCCCAAGTTAGTTGGCTTGGTTGTAGCAAGGGTTCCGAGGTATGGTTCTACGCTCATCAATTCGTTTGAGCCCTAGTCTAATCATAGGCATTCTTGACACATTAAACATCACATAGTATATCCATTTTTAGGGTTGTTACAATATTTAGGAAATTTTAATCTATAATAACGAATGAAAGTGTTACCACTATCATAAACAACACAATTTGGTGTTTCTTTGGTTTGATTCTCACGCTGACCTCTATGAAACCTTCTCTTACATTCAAAATTCCTTATCTCCGTCCCTTTTATCAATATATTTGATTTCTTACTTGATCTGACCCGATTCATTTTCTGTGTGAGCATTGTAATCATGGATATTAGACATATCCTTTATTTATTTCTTCAATTGTTCGTGAATGTGCAGATTTCTATTTCCAGGATTGAATGCTCTAATACCAATTGACGCATGAAATTAACTAATTCAGAGTTAGAATCCCGAGGAAGATGATTATGCAAAGCCATGGAAATTGTGGTTTTTTTAAATAAAGAAACTATGAAAACAATAGAGAAAGACTCTGAGTAAAAAATATTACAGAATTGTCAAAGGGGGTTATTTTATTAATAATTCAGAGACAAACACTTATAGATATAATTCCTAACTAAAAATAGAAAAATATACAAGTCAAACTCAAATAACAAATAAAAAAACTAGCTACTTAATGCAAGTCACGTAGGAATATAACAAAATAATTAAAAAACCAAAAAGTATCTAACTATTTTATTCTGCAATATCCTGAGATGTATTGTCAACACTCCTCCTTGGATCAGAAATTATAGATTGTAGTCTCATCTAAAATTGTCCTTGTGAGCAAATCCGCTAATTCATCTTTTGTCTTACCAAACTTGTGTGCATCTTCTATTGGATTAAATGAGAAGCTCTTACCTCTCATTTCAACTTGTAAAATCCATTGCTTAGTAGAGTAAAATATTCGACGATATTTTTCTCCAAATAATAATTTAAGTCCATAACTGATTAACAGACAAACACTAAATAAACTTTTATAAATATTAAGCACATAAAGAACATCTAAATTTTTTTGTACGTGTATTTGTTTTAATTGCAATAGAGCTTTTTTCTTTTGCAGGAATACAATTACCATTCCCAATTCTTTCTTATTTTTCATAGGAATAAAATCTTTGAGAATACTTCTTTCATATGTCATGTGTTTTGTACAACCACTATCAATCATAAAAAATAAGATTTTTTGGTTGAAAAACAACTTGCCACAGAAAGTGGTATTCTTCTTCTTCGTTAGTGGTGACTTTCCCAACTGTTCCATCCTTTTGAAATTTGCTTTTGCAAATAAAGACTTCATGACCAACTTGTCTGCCGATTTTGCATTGTGCATCTGGCTTCTTCAAGAATTTACCATGAGATTTATGACTGACTATTAATTCTCCTTCAACCATGTGATCTTGCCTCATAAGCCTCCTTATTCGGACTACGGTTTTATTATTTGACAGCAAATTAATTTCATAATTCTCTTCCATGGCTTTCCAAAGATCAAGATCATCAAAGTAAATTTCCATCATCACAATCCATAATTGATAATTTTCACCATAAAAAAATTAGAGGACCCATTCATGAAAAACTATTTTCGGAATCCATTTTTTCACACATGTCCGTCAAGAAGAAGACTCCAGATAATAATTCTTTGTTTTTAATTAAAATTAAAACTAAGAAAATAACGGGGAATGACTTTGAGAAAAAAATACTACAGAATTGTCAAAGGGAATTATTTTATCAATAATTCAAAGACATACATTTAAAGTTATAATTGCTAACTAAAATAAAAAAATATACTAGTAAATTTCAAATAACAAACAAAAGAACTAACTTCTAAATTCATGTCACATAGGACTCAAATAAAATAATTTAAAAACATTAAAAGTAGCTAACTATTTTATTCTGCAATATCTTGGGACATATTCTCAGTTAAAATAAATTCGAGAAGAACAGTTGAGGCAATTGCATTCAGAATGAGAGAATTTTTTTTCCATCAAGCCTGAAATCTTAATCCTCATACAACTGTTATATATGAATATATGACAAGAATAAAATGAATCACTATTATTTAAACTAACTAATTTCAATTTTGTTGAAAAGTATTTGTAGTATAGGGAATGTATATTATGTGGAGTCCTTATAGGGTATGGTTATGAATCCTTTATGGGGACCAAGTTAGATTTCCCTATTAATAGAGAGGTCCTCTTCATTGTAAAATCATCCCTCAAGAGAGATAACAAGCCTTTCTTCTCTTTATTTTTTCTTCCTATTCTATAGTTTCATAACACATTTGCGATTATATATCTATTATTATATGTATGAATTAAATTTTGGTTCGCTTATTAATGATTTTCGTCTAATTGATAATCTTGCAATATTAAGATCCATCATTGTTGTTGCGAGAAATGAGTGTCTGCTCTACATATAGAGGTCTCTAGTAAGTGGTTGTATATTTGTACTATAGTTCTTTGGGTATGAATGTTTTGATTTTTCTAGTTTCAAGATTCCAAATGAAACTAGAAGTTTCTTGAATTCCCATTTGATTCCATTGGGCATAAATTAAATATATGTAATCACTAAAATGGTGGATTTAATAGAATATTCTTATGGAAAATATCTAGGTTTATTTCTCTACTTATCAATTACAAGGTTAATGGTTTGGTCTTGATGGTTGGAGTCTAGGAGAAAAATTATTCTCCTAGACTGCAATTGTCATGTTCCATAGCATATTCTATGCACTATAAGAAGCTTTGACTGTATTATACATGAAGGGTGAATGTTTCGTATATACAATAGCTTTGTTCAATCTTTTCTTTATTGCTTCCTAAAAATTAATCCTATCTAGGATATGCTCGACTGATTCGGTCCGTGTTTTACTTATGTAAGTAGAACACTACAATTGAAATGACCACATACATTTGGGATTAGGATAAATTTTGACAATTGAGAAATTTCTCTTCAGTTGATCAAACATCGAATCAACTTCTCTAATGCACTTTATGAATTGAAAATGATCTTTTGTAGTGGTGAAGCACCGACAGAATGATGAGGGGGTAGAGGAACAGTTTGTGTAAACCTAGAGTACCGTGCAAGCCTTTTCAGAGAGTACTACTACACTCCAGATTTTCCAAAACTTGAGTTCCTTATTGCGAGACCACATTTTAGGTCTCGAGAAATAAGGAAGAATGATCAAATATCTTCTAGAGTTATCTTATTATATGGGATATGTCCCGCCAATTTCATCCATCCAGGTGAATATGGAGTGAACTGGCTAGGAGATATGGGGGAACTTAAAACATTCTCGGAAGCTGTTCTGTTTTAGCTTCTCTTGAGCTAGGGCAATCCCTAAAGTTGTACAGTTCTCTTTATCTTTAGGCAAAGGTCTATACTGCGGGAAGTAAGACTATAGCGAGAGTTGTAGAATCTAGAAGGGCCTCCTTGCAGGACCAATTCCTCGGGTAACTAAGCTTCTATAGCCTCCATATATATGAGATAGTATGAAAGGAGCCAAAGAAACCATTTTGCCGAACCAAGAGTTATGGGTAGATTATCATACTCCTTCGCAACTATAGACGAACCAATGCAAAACACAAATTTGCAGAGCCACATATTGAGAAACGCCAAATGTTCCTCTTCATTTACACCTTCTTTTTACGTGTTCACTTTGATGAGCTAATTTATTAGTTAGCCAAGGATTTGGTTATTTAGGGGGCGCTTATGGATCTGACAGCTCTAGTTGTAGTCTTACTTTCTCTAGTATAGATCTTTGACTTATGATACACAGAATTGTATGAATTTAGGGATTGACCTGGCTCAAGGTAAGTTAAAGCAGAATAGCTAACCAGAATATTTTATGTTCTCTACTCATGTTCTTCCATATCTCCTAGCCAGCTAACTCCACATTCACCCAGATGAATAAAATTGGCAGTGCATATCCCATCTAGTACGCTAGCTGTAGTCGATATCTGGTCCAGCTTCCTTATTACTCGAGACCTCCAGTATGGTCTCGCAATAGGGATTTCAAGTGTTGGAATAGCTAGAGTGGAGTATTACTCTCAAATTTTGTTTGCACAACAGTTCGGGTTGACGCAGACAGTTCTTCTACCTCCTCAACAGTCTGTCAATGCTTCCTTATAGAAATGATCGCTTTTCATTTAGAAAGTGGAATTAGAGAAGTAGATTCAAAGTTTGACCAATTTAAGAGAAATTTCTCAGTTGTCGAATTTCATCCTAATCGCAAATATATGCCATCGTTTGAGTCGTGGTGGTCTATTTACATAAGTAAAACACTGACTGAATCAGCTATGCAGATCCTACATAGGATTATTGGTGCGGAAGAAATAAAGAAGAGAAGGAACTAAGGTATTGTATATGAAACTTTAACTATTCATGTATAATAAACTCAAAACTCATTAAAGTGCATAAAATTTAGATTACATCAATGCAAATAAGAAATTATCGTGTTAATGAATTGGTTGGACCCGAGCATCCAAGTTTGCTTAAACATCTAAACTTTAGCAACCAAATAGATTTAGAAACTGAATCTTCTTATGAATGGCTTTTTGCCTTAATTATTCAATGTAGGTAAAGTTTAATAATAAGTAGAAAAATAAACAACAAGATAACTAACCAATCACAAAACAATTAATTTCAATATAACTTGTCTTCAAACTCGACAACTCGTAACTTTCTATTGTAATCGTTCAAACTTATAAACAAACACTTAAATTTAGCCTCAACCGATAAATAAATACTTCAACTTTGAATATGTACATATGGATATCTCAACTTGGCTTCATTGTTGCATGATCTTCGATCGAAATTCTAAGTATCTCCAAAATTTATGTGTAGTGTCAATGATGGATGTTCATAAAACACAATAGTGACGAGTTAGAATGTTGATAGTTGTAAGTTGAGTCAAATTGAAGTTTCTAAATGTTTATTTTTCAAATTAGAATATTTATTTATCCAAGACAAGTGTCTCACTATGTACTGTGGTTTTTAAAAAAACCTGAATTCAACTTTCATGATTGAAACGCGCGCGCACACACACACACACACATATATATAATACTTGTCACAAAAGCCAAAAAACTATTTTTAACAAGAGAAAGGGGAAAGGCCATTATCATTCAGTTCTTGGTAAGCTTAATTTCTAGTTCTTTTCCATGTAAGATATTTTTTCTTACTTCTTTTTTCCAGTAAGATCGATTAAATCTGTAATTTTACCAAGTGGTTCGATATATGAAAAAGAAAATATATGAATTGGCTTGAGGATTCAACAAATACTATAGATACATACTTAGTAATTTTATCATGTATAAGTAGTGTAATATTTGGAAAAGCAAAACCATAGGAAAGTATATATAGCTTGAACAAGATCCAATATATCCAAGAAGATATGATGAATTATCAAGTTTTGTTGGATAAATTTGAAGAAGAAGACAAAATTAAAATACTTTAGGTTACTCTAGATGGGCTATCTGTCAGTGTTAATTCATGCACTTGTAAAAGTATGTTTGAGGTTGATAACTAAACTCTCTTCTTGGAATTTATATTTGTGCATTTTTCAAGTATTCTCATTTGTATTATAATCATAGAGTAATGTATTACAATTTTTTTGATAATCATAGAATTGCTAATTTTCTCGAGATCTTATTTTTTTCTTGCTTGTTAATTAGTAGATGTTCGTTTCCTCATTAGGATTGACAAGGTAAGGCCTACACCCCCTTGCTTGTGCTTAGTTTTATTGAGTATTTTTTATTTTAATAAAAAAATGATAGACTGTAACGACCTGTTTAGTCGTTTTGAGCAGCAGATTTCATTTCTGGAAAAACTGGCTGAGACGACGGAACCCACGACGGACAGTCATGTGCACGACGGACCATCGAGGGGGTCTCGTTCCAAAAGACTTAGACTTCTGAAATTTGGGTACAAAAATCGACTCTTTGAACTTGGCGACGGACCTGCAGAACGAACCGTCGTGGGCACGACGGACCGTCGCAGATGTCTCATTCCAGAACACTTAGACTTCTGAAATTTGGGTACTGAAATCGACTCTCTGAACTT
>NC_028645.1:9852787-9892656 GCF_001406875.1 Solanum pennellii
TGTCTTGATGCCTTGAAGTTTCGGCATAGACTAGCTTTTATTTGTTTTAGCTTCTTAGAATACTCTTAGTTTAGTAATTTGATCATAGATGTTCTTGTGGTGATGACTTCCAGATTTTGGGGAAATAATAGATGTTGAATTTTAGAAGTTATTGAATTGTCTTTTATTAATGAGTTTAAGTCTTCCGCATTGATTTATGTGGATATTAAATTGAAATGTTAAGGTTTAGATTGGTTGGTTCGCTCACATAGGAGGGTAAATGTTGGTGCCAGTCGCGGCTCGGTTTTGGGTCGTGACATAGACGCTCTGTCTACCGGTATAAATTGAAAAAAAATAAGTAGTGTAATTTTTCGTTGAAGGGATTCGGATGAAAATCTAAGCTACACCCCTGCCGATAGACCCCTAGCTTGACAAAAGACTAATTTCTGAATTAAATCAACCTATAGAACATATAAAAAACAAAGAAATAAGGGAATTATTTTATCAATAATTCAAAGACATACATTTAAAGTTATAATTGCTAACTAAAATAAAAAAATATACTAGTAAATTTCAAATAACAAACAAAAGAACTAACTTCTAAATTCATGTCACATAGGAGTCAAATAAAATAATTTAAAAACATTAAAAGTAGCTAACTATTTTATTCTGCAATATCTTGGGACATATTCTCAGTTAAAATAAATTGGAGAAGAATAGTTGAGTCAATTGTATTCAGAAAGAGAGAATTTTTTTTCCATCAAACCTGAAATCTTAATCCTCATACAACTGTTATGTATGAATATATGTCAAGACTAAAATGAATCACTATTATTCAAAATAACTAACTTCACTGTTGCATCTAACTCCTAACAAACTAGCAGATTTATCCAGCTCCTCATTTCTTAACGACTTTTGCCACCTCAGCTAATTAGTTATTAAACCGGTTTGATTTCAATTTTGTTGAAAAGTATTTGTAGTATAGGGAATGTATATTATGTGGAGTCCTTCTAGGGTATGGTTAGGAATCCTTTATGGGGACCAACTTAGATTTCCCTATTAATAGAGAGGTCCTCTTCATTGTAAAAACATCCCTCAAGAGAGATAACAAGCCTTTTCTTCTCTTTATATTTTCTTCTTATTCATATAGTTTCATAACACATTTGCGATTATATATCTATTATTATATGTATGAATTAAATTTTGGTTCACTTATTAATGATTTTGGTATAATTGATAATCTTGCAATATTAAGATCCGTCATTGTTGTTGTGAGAACTAAGTGTCTGCTCTACATATAGAGGTCTCTAGTAAGTGGTTGTATATTAGTACTATAGTTCTTTGGGTATGAATGTTTTGATTTTTCTAGTTTCAAGATTCCAAATGAAACTAGAAGTTTCTTGAATCCCCATTTGATTCCATTGGGCATATATTAAATATCTGTAATCACTAAAATGGTGGATTTAATAGAATATTCCTATGGAAAATATCTAGGTTTATTTCTCTACTTATCAATTACAAGGTTAATGGTTTGGTCTTGATGGTTGGAGTCTAGGAGAAAAATTATTCTCCTAGACTACAATTGTCATGTTCCATAGCATATTTTATGCACTATAACGAGCTTTGACTGTATTATACATGAAGGGTGAATGTTTCGTATATACAATAGCTTTGTTCCATCTTTTCTTTATTGCTTCCTAAAAATTAATCCTATCTAGGATATGCTCAACTGATTCGGTCCGTGTTTTACTTATGTAAGTAGACCACTTCAACTAAAATGACCACATACATTTGGGATTAGGATAAATTTTGACAATTGAGAAATTTCTCTTCAGTTGATCAAACATCGAATCCACTTCTCTAATGCACTTTATTAATTGAAAATGACCTTTTGTAGTGGTGAAGCATCGACGGAATGATGAGGGGGTAGAGGAACAGTTTGTGTGAACCTAAAGTACCGTGCAAGCCTTTTCAGAGAGTAATACTACACTCCAGATTTTCCAAAACTTGAGTTCCTTATTGCGAGACCACATTGTAGGTCTCGAGAAATAAGGAAGTTTGATCAAATATCTTCTAGAGGTAGCTTATTATATGGGATATGTCCCGCCAATTTCATCCATCCAGGTGAATATGGAGTGAACTGGCTAGGAGATATGGGGGAACTTAAAACATTCTCGGAAGCTGTTCTGTTTTAGCTTCGCTTGAGCTAGGGCAATCCCTAAAGTTGTACAGTTCTTTTTATCTTTTGGAAAAGGTCTATACTGCGGGAAGTAAGACTATAGCCAGAGTTGTGGAATCTAGAAGGGCCTCTTTGTAGGACCAATTCCTCGGGTAACTAAGCTTCTATAGCCTCCGTATATATGAGATAGTATGAAATGAGCCAAAGAAACCTTTTTGCCGAACCAAGAGTTATGGGTAGATTATCATACTCCTTCGCTACTATAGACGAACCAATGCAAAACACAATTTTGCAGAGCCACATATTGAGAAACGCCAAATGTTCCT
Organism: Solanum pennellii; assembly: GCF_001406875.1. NCBI lineage: Eukaryota > Viridiplantae > Streptophyta > Magnoliopsida > Solanales > Solanaceae > Solanum > Solanum pennellii. Next base: position 9,855,272 of record NC_028645.1, read on the forward strand.
CTTCATTTACACCTTCTTTTTACGTGTTAACTTTGATGAGTTAATTTATTAGTTAGCCAAGGATTTGGTTATTTAGGGGGCGCTTATGCATCCTACAGCTCTAGTTGTAGTCTTACTTTCTCTAGTATAGACCTTGTACTTATGATACACAGAACTGTATGAATTTAGGGATTGACCTGGCTCAAGGTAAGTTAAAACAGAATAGCTAACCTGAATGTTTTAAGTTCTCTACTCATGTTCTTCCATATCTCCTAGCTAGCTAACTCCATATTCACCCAGATGAATAAAATTGGCAGTGCATATCCCATCTAGTACCTAGCTCTAGTCGATATCTAGTCCAGCTTCCTTATTACTCGAGACCTCCAGTATGGTCTCGCAATAGGGATTTCAAGTGTTGGAATAGCTAGAGTGGAGTATTATTCTCAAAATTTGTTTGCACAACAGTTCGGGTTGACGCAGATTGTTCCTCTACCTCCTCAATAGTCTGCCAATGCTTCCTTATAGAAATAATCGCTTTTCATTTAGAAAGTGGAATTAGAGAAGTAGATTCAAAGTTTGACCAATTTAATAGAAATTTCACCCAGATGATCGCTTTTCATTTATTGTTCTGGTGGAAGTGCAGAATATGTTTGAATGACATAGGTTGGAGAGATAAAAGTCCAGTCGGCGAGTACGACTTGGACCGCAGTTGGACTCAAGAAATTTTGAAATTGGAGTCTGTAAAACTCGACAAAGGCGAATCACCGACCAGGTCGATGATCTTGATTTTGTATTCCGTTTGGACCCCCACATTAACTAGAGGTCTTCTAAAACTAGACGGGGTAAGTGCCTATTCGATCGGCAAAACATATGTCGTCGAATGTGTGATAACTAGATGGTTGTGAAAGGCCAAATGTTTAAAATTTCATACTCATTCATTTCCCATCACTTCTATATTCCTTAACTCACATCCAGGCAATAATTTTTGTCTTCTTGCATTTTTATAACATTTAAGTCGTCAAGATTGTGTTCGAAGTTGGATATCATTGCCGCCTAGATATTCAACTTTATTATTCAACATATAATGTTGGTTTTCCAAAACTTGAATTATTCTTTAGCGATTTGTACTCATTTGCAATGATTTCTATATAATTATGTGTGTTAGGCCGCTCTAATTGAACTTTTACGCTTGTGTGCCTATTTTAATTTGAATATCGTGCCTAAAATTCCTATATTGTTGAATTCCAGAGTATTTTGTCCCTTAAAATTATTTAAAAGTTCTGGATTTTGTCCAAATATTTTTGGGTTTAGTCGAGTGAAATCTTAGTGACCTACATTTGTGTCAAATGACGTAATTTTCCCAATGATAGAGCGGTTGAAGTCATTCTTAAGGGCAAAAGTTGTCAAATGGACAAATTTTGCTAAATTGGGAGTAGTTTGATTATCCCAGTGTTATGGGTTATCTAGTTCTATGTCTAATTGACATTTTTATCGTCTTGATTTTGTTTTTGGGAGCTGCAGGGATATGTTTGGGATTTTGGGTGAAAATAGGCACGTTGGGTCGTTTGGCAAGGTGCGTCGATCTCGCCATACCACTTGGCGGTTCGGTGAATTGCCCTTTATCACCTCTTATTTCAATTGTAATATTGTGTTGGGTTCTTTAACTTTCACCGACAAGCCTAAGTTCACTAAGTGCACTCTATGACTGGCTGAAAGTCCTTCTTGATCACCCTTTCTACGCCCCCAACCCCCAAAATGCATTGTAAATTTTGGTATGCTAGTCCTCGCTCACCAATTACTGTGAGCGGTTTGCAGAAAGTCCCTTCCTATAACCAACGTGCTATTTTTTCTTCGAAATTTTCAGCCACTCTTTTCGGCGTGCCTAATCTAAGTTGCATAAGAGATTCAGTAACTCACCAAGCAGAACAAGGAGTCTATCTAAAACTAATTTTCTACAATTTTGCATGAATCAACTCTAACTCTTTTTGATATATATAAATATATGGANTATGGCAAGAACCAATCTTTACATGCCACCCTATAAGAGATCAAGAGGGATTGTGATAAATAAAGGGGAGCCGATGCTCCTAAAAACGGGAGGACAAAACCTCCAAAGGGAGGCAAAGTCAAAGAATAAAATCAATCATATGAGGTTCTAGACCATAAATCTTGATAGTCAGGGGTCCCAAGATTCATTTCCTAAGTCGGATGATAATAAACAATTACATTCTCGGATGGATGATATCTTTGCTAGGTCCCTTCCTCACTCGGCTAGAGTCTCAGTTGCCTCCTCCCCAGAAGATACAGTTCCAACAGCGACACATCTTGTAGATTCACTGCCACCTATGGTCCCTCTTTCCCAAATCATTAATAGTTTGAAAAGTAGATGAGTTGCATAATATTTTTGATGAGAAACTACTTTCTACAGAGGGCCTTGAAGGCAGATACTCCACGGTGAGGGACACCCTCTATTTTCAAAGGTTTGATCAGTTCACCAGGTCACGAGGCCCCTACATTCCCACATAGGTCCACAAATTCTATACAACATATAGAGAGTTGGTTCCCAAGGGGAAGAAGAAGGCTAGTACCTTCAAATCGGTGAAGTTCGTCATAGTACGGAGAAAGAAAGTTGTGTCTAGTGGCAACCACATTAATATTGAACTTGGAAGAGATTTAGGTGATACAAAGGCGTATGAAGGGTTCCTTACCATTCAGTCTGTGAATGACTCGCAGGGGTGGCTTGCACAACTGATTTACCATACAAAAGAAAGGTCTACTAGGGCTACCTTACAATGGCGACAAGAAGCTCATCATGACTTTCCAAAAGGATTGATATGATGCCGATCAAGCCAATAAACCTTAAGTCTATCATTCTGTTACTTGAAGGATACCATTACGGCTTTCGACTTCAACATTATAACCTTACCACTAGGTTTAATAAGGTTCCACTTAAAGGACCCTCTTAACGTCATTTAAGGTCACATGTCATTCATATGTACAACACTAAGAGGCTCTAGCATCCTAAGTCAAGACATCCCATATTAACATTCATACATGCATCAAGTAAGGGACACAAGTCAACCAAGACAAGACACAACGTACTTTACTTTAACACATATTACATGTAATTCTAGAAGCACTTAGAAATAACCCTTATAACAATTAAGTCATCCTATACACTACCATATCATCATCAATATTACCATCATAGACTCATATTGTCATGTAGGAATAACCATGCATCAACCCTAAGACTGTATACCTAAAGACATATACATAGTCTAACATGGTCACCTATATAGCATTAGTAGAAGAACATATATACTATCACATTGATTGTCATGTAATAGATAGTATTCAACTTCACAAGATCATAATAATACTTTAAGTTGTTGTCAAAAAGGCCATAATTATCATATTACTTAAAAGAAAGCCGACAAGGCCACATCAATTGCAGGTAAAACACATAACACTGCCACCATAAGTGGATCCTACAAGTTACAACATAATTAAAGTCTAATAATAATAAAATAGAGGGAATAGGGCAGTGTACCACCACTCCATCCTCAATACATCAACCAAATACTAAACCATCTAATTCAATACTATCAGACCCTTCCCCTTGACCATGAACATCAAATAAATGCATAAATCATAATACTCAATGAAACTAGGTTAATTAAACATAGATTTATCAATCTAATACAACCTACACATCAATTAAATACAATTTTTACATTATAAAATATCCTATAGAAAACTACACTAGAATTTCATAAACATTAAGTCAACATTAAGTAATCCATAAAGTAGTCAAAAGCTAGGGTTCATCAATTACATTGGTTCATCCTTTTATTGAGTTAAAATCATCAAATTAGTAACAATTCAATCATTATACAATTTTTAAAAAACCTATAATGCGGGAAACCTTGATGAATACAGTTTCAAGGAAAATCATACATCAATGAAGAAAATCGTTCATTTTGATGAAGAATATCCACTCAATTCTCCAATCCAAGCCCTTCCTTGAGTTTTGGCTACAATGGAGTTCTAGAGAATTTCTAAGGGAATTTGGGTTTTGACATTTGAAGAATGAAATCCTCTAAGTGCTTTAGGCTTATAAACACATTTAAAAAATCCAAAGACCCTTTAGGAACCGCCAATATTCTTATTTAAATGTGGCATGAATTTACCAATTCACTCCTCGAACTTACAGTGAACTGCGCAGGATGGTAGTCCACCTACGACTTGCCAAACGACGGCCCGTCCCTTGACCAACGGACTGTCCTGTTGATCCGTGGTCTGCGACTGAGGCTTGTATTTTGATTCGTCTCCCCAAAACCTAAGTGAAAATTGAAGAGACACAACCAATGGGGCGTCGACTTACCCACTAGGCGTCGATTGCCATCCGTTGATAGGCTATCTTGGGCTATCTTGGGCACCAACTTTGGGTCCTTCCTCAAGGACCCTTCGATGGTCCTTTGGGGATGTTTGCCCGGACGTTTCCAACCCAAACATGCTCGTATATGAGGTTATCAACTTTCAAGTGAATTTCATCAAAAACGAACACGTAAGACTAGATAAAACATGGTTAGACACACAAGGTCGTTTCAAGGAAAAACTTTAGAACGACATAGACGTTCTTGGACGTTGGACCTCCAATCTTAACGAAACATGATACATTGCCTATATATACTGTAATAAATCATTTTAAGGACCTTATAACATAACTAATCACACATAAACACATAGAATCACATATGAGTCACATAGGTGATTTAGTCGTCAAACGTCTTGGTCGTCCCTTGACGTTTCACTTCCAAATCAGCTATAATCTTAGACACTACCTCAATACCACATTATATACCAATTGAGGAAATTATAAAATAATGACAACAGTGTTAGGATCTAGTTCACCTAAGTAATTTTCGGGGTCTTACATTCTCCCCCACTTGGACAATGTTCATCTTCAAATGACACTTGTCACTCTCCGAAAACTTCCAAGAAAAGAGATTCAACTAGAAGATCATAGCCATACCATATAACATATAATCAAGAACAAAACATCAATTTCACATAATCAAGTGATACAATACACTATAAAAAACTAGATGAAAATTCTATAACTCATTCGGCTATAAAACTCACATTCTTTATTCCAAATAGAAAAAACTCATTTTATATTCAATATCATACTCATATACATCATTTCTAACATCATTGAAACAATTTTAGATCAAACAATTACTTAGTCAAATTTACAAAAATTTAACGGTGAGCAGGCAAAGCATTACATTGAATTGAGCAAATTTTTCAAAAATGCATCTTTTAGGCAATTCATGAGAGAAACATGCTAATATGCAAGGTAAAATCATGTAGACACATTTTACAACATAATCATAACCTCATAAAATACACAATGCAAAAGTTAATAAAATTCAATTTCAACAAAACTCCTAAACACCATGCACATGCAACATGCTTCTATGACTTTTTATCCTATCTACTAACCGTACTCCCCCACTTAGAAGGAACTCATATAACTAAAAGACAAATTCAAGGACTTACCCTTATCATCATCACCATCCAGCTTCTCTCCTCTAGTCCAGAGTGCATAGAGATGCCTCGTTACTTGAACATCATCCTTTGGAACATTTGGAGCAACTTTCTTACCCTCTTTTCCTCTAGAAGCAATGATAGGATAATCTCACACCTTGTGTCCTTCCCTACCACAACCAAAGCAACTCCCGGTATCCTTTAGACACTCTCTATAATGCCTCTTTCCACAAGTGACACGTGTAGGTCTTCCATTTTGAGAACCATCTCCTTTCTCCAATTTCACATTAGCACTCCTGGATTCTTCTTGAGTTTGAGCCCTCTTCTTAAACCTAGGTTGACCATGATGACTACAACCACTCTTTTTTAGGGTTCTAGACATCATCTTAAGTTTAGAGACTTCAATTGATTGGGCATACACAATGAGTCTAGCTAGGGTCATATCATCATGTAGCATCACCGTACGACATTCCTCCCTCACTAGATTGGACACCCATCATGAAGCGACTTATCTCATCCCTATGATTAGACACAAGATATGAAGAATATATAAATAACATTAAGAACTTCAAAAGAGTATATCTCAACGCTCATATTGCCTTGCTTGCGATTGATAAACTCCTCTACCTTAACTTCCCTCCTGTCACGGGGAAAGAACTTCCCAAGAAAAGCTTCTTTAAATTCTTCCCACTCAAAAGGACTCGCCTCCACCGTCCTATTATCCTTCCATTGAGTGTACCATATTTGAGAAACATCCCTTAACTGGTACTAAGCTAGATCCTCCTTCGCGGTAGATGTAACTCCCATAGCACTCAACACCTTGTACACAACATCTAGGAACCATTGGGATCCTCTCCCACCTTAGATCCAAGAAATATAGGAGGATTCATCCTCACAAAGTCTCTCAACCTAGACGTCATAGTGCTCTCCAGAACATTCACCATAGGTACCATACTCAAATTCAGTTGAGTAGTCATACCTCGGGCTAAAACAAGCAAAGCCTCTCTAATATCACTATTACTAAACTCCAGGAGAACCACCGGAACATTATTACCTCCTTCCACAATAGGGACATGATCACCTTGAACACCTTGAGAACCTTGAGAACCATGAGGAGATTGCATAACTTGCTCAACTTGAGGAGGAATCTCCTCATGCACATCATTCTCCTCAACTATCCTAGTCGGTGTCCTCCTTGTATTCATCTTCCCAAAAACACAAGATAAACCATAAGAAAAGAGTACTCATAAATTTTACTCTACGGCACGACATAGGAGTAGAAAAGAAAAGAAACTCAATCGTCCTATAGCCTCTCGCCCATATATTTGTCACGACTCACACCAATGGTCAAGACTCTACTAGACGTGAATTGATGATACTTTTCGATTCCTAAGACTACTTCCATAACCTATGCTCTTATACAAAACTTGTCACATCCCGAAACCAGACCCTAGAATTTAGGGTAAATCTCGGATAACAACCGGCGTACTTGACCTCTCGAAGGTCTTGTACAAGACCTTTTCGTATTGTTCATCCCATATACATAATGAAAAGTAGTGCAGAATTAAAAATTTTCACAAAAAACTAAAATATCTTTAATAATATCTTTCATTAGAAATCATAGGAATTACTAAGTTTCAATCTCATCAAACTTAGACATGAGAGTATATTGGGCCACGACCTGTACTTCAAAATATAGAATTACTTAGTCTATTACATATGTCAATAAGAAACATAAAAGATATCTTGCGCTCGAATTAAATGAGGACATACTTAAACTTCACTTGATTGATGATACGATCCAAGTCTTGCTTCCAAAATGCTCCTTACCTACCAACAATTATATAGATAGATAAAAGCATGGATTAGTACAACCACATGTAATAAGTATGACATTATGCAAAAAATCATGAAAAAAGACATTTATTGGAAATATGCATCTTTTCATTTAAATATCAGAATATACTCATAAGAACAACATTTATCAACTTAGAAACAAATATGATAACATTTAAGCAATTATTCACATTTTTTAGGCAACATTACAGTAAGCTTTGTCACAACGAACTGTCTCTTCTTTCTTTTTAGAACTTCCTAGCATGTAGTCTTCTCACTAAAAGCTATCCTAAGAATCACTTAAGCAACACAAAGAGATACCGCCCATACACCCTCTCTAAGAATGCCAAAATGATCCTCCAGATCACCTATAATGAGACACACACACTTACAAGATACCAAACATATGAACATGAGATTTCCTCTACCAAAGGTGATCCTAAGTCTCACTTGAATGAGTTGTGAAGCGACCTACCATACAAACCCTTACAAACACACTTAAGAAATCCCATACACTACCTATGATAGAATCATCCTCCTTTAAGACATCAACATATAGATAATATGACATTCTCTTTCCAAAGGCTATCAAAATACTTACTTAAGTAAATCAAGAAGATAAAGTCCATGATTGACCTCTTCAAAACTACCTAAAAATCCATAAGACTACCTAAGTTTAGATCATGTCTACAGTATAAACCATTTTCCTTAACTAGAGTCATACTTAAGACTCATCTTGGTAAGATACAAAGTGATCATTCCTATTCCCCCTTCACACGTTAACTAGATGACCCTTAACTACTCTAGATAACTACTTATTAATTTAACATACCTTCTTAACTTAAGTAACTACATTTATCAGTTCATTTAAGACTCATTCATCACATAAGCACATTCAAGTAATGCTCTTGGACAAGACCTAGGAAGTCCAACTAACACCTTCAAAGCCTATTGTGCAATGTCTAGATAGCATCCCATAACGTCACCTAAACTTCATAGAACTCCTCTAGTTCTAGTAAGTATCCCATATGATGAGAATAGACAATAACTGGTACAGACCATGATAGCAAAACATTGAATCCGGAGTTCTATCCTACTCCGATGAGGGTATTCTACTTGCCAATGGTAGAACTTAGACAGATCCCATGTAGGCACATGGTTAAGGAATATGAAGGGTGTGCTTTGTAATCTAGTCTCATTCTTTAACTAGAACTACTTCCTTACCATAATCACTTAGTGTTAGCCATTGTTCTCATAGAGTAATTTACCTTAAAGGTTCATATATAAGGGTTCCATATCAAGTTCATAACCTAATCACATTTACCCTACCAAAGAAAGATACATTAGGGCTACCTTAAAATGGCGAGAAGAAGATCATGACGACTTTCCTAAGGATTGATATGATGTATTCCATCCACTCAATTTTATGTCTATAATCCCTTTACTTGAACGATACCATTGCGGCTTTCGACTTCAACATTCATAACTTTACCCCTAGGTTCAAGGTTCCACATAAAGGACTCTCTTAACATAATTTAAGGTCCCATGTCATTCATAAATACAAGACTAAGAGTCTTTAGCATCCTAAGTCAAAACATCTCACATTCACATTCATACATCCATCAAGTAAGGGACACATGTCAACTAAGACAAGACACAACATACTTTACTTTAACGCATATAACATTTCATTATAGAAGCACATAGAAATAACCCTTATCACCTTTAAGTAATCCTATACACTACCATATCATAATCAATATGACCATCATAGACTCATGTAGTCAAGTAGGAATAACCATGCATCAACTCTAAGACTATACACCTAAAGACATAGTCATAGTTTATCATGGTCACCTAAATAAAATCAATAGAAGAACACATATACTTTCATATTGCTTATCATTTATATATATAGTATTCAACTTCAAAAAACTTCATAATACTTCAAGTATTGCCGACAAGGTCATAATAATCATAATACTTAAAATAACGCCGACAAGGCCACATCAATTGCAAGTACAACACATAACACTGCCACCATAAGTGGACTATACGACTAATAACATACTTGAAGTATAATAATCATAAAATAAAGGAAAATAGGGCAGTGTACCACCACTCCGTCCTCAACACTTCCATCCAAAGCTAAACTATCTACTTTTATACCATAAGGCCCTTATCCATGCCCATGAACATCAATTTAATGCATAAATCATAATACTCAATGAAACTAGGTTTATTCAAAATTGATTTATAAATCTAATAAACCTGTACATCAATTGAATATAATTTTTACATCATTAGATAGCCCATAGAAAGCTACACTAGAATTCATAAACATTAAGTCAATATTAAGTAACCCATAAAGTAGTCAAAAACTAGGGTTCATCAATTACATGAGTTCATAGTTTTATTGAGTTAAAATCATAAAATTAGTAAAAATTCAACCAATATACAATGTTTAAAAAACATTTTAATGCAAGAACCCATACATAGATCATGAAATTGTACAATTCATCTTTGAAAACTTTAGAAAACATCTTTGAAAATTGGGCTCCTTGATAAATAGAGTTTCAAGGATCAAAAAACATACCTCAATGAAGAAAATTCTTCAATTTGATGAAGAATATCCACTCAATTCTCCAGTCCAAGCCCTTCCTTGAGTTTTTGCTCCAATGGAGTTCTAGAGAATTTCTAAGGGAATTTCGGTTTTTATTTTTTGAAGAATGAAATCTTCTTAGTGTTTTAGGATTATAAACACTTTAAAATACCCAAAATACACTTAAGCTCAAATATTCTTATTTAGATTTGGGGTGAATTTACCAATTCACCCCTTGAACTTACAGTGAACTGCGCAGGAAGGTAGTCCACCTACGACTTGCCAAACAACGGCCCGTCCCTTGACCAACGGACCGTCCTGTTGATCCATGGTCTGGGACTGAGGCTAGTCTTTGGCTTCCTCTCCCCAAAACCTAAGTGAAAATCGAAGAGACACCACCAACGGGGCGTCGACTGACCCACTGGGTGTCGATTGCCATCCGTTGGTAGGAGGCCTTGGGATGTCTTGGGCACCAACTTTAGGTCCTTCCTCAAGGACCCTTGGATGGTCCTTGGGGATGTTTGGCTAGACGTATTCAACCAAAACATGATTGTATATAATTTTATCACCTCTCACATGAATTGCATCCAAAATGAACATGTAAAACTCGACGAAACATGCTTAGACAGACAAGGTCGTTTCAAGGCAAAATATTCGAATGTCATGGACGTTTGAGCTCCAAACTTCACGAAACTTGACACACTACCTATATATACTATAATAAATAACTTACTTACCTTATAACCTCATGATTCATATATAAAAACATAGAACAACATATGAGACACATAGGTGACTTAGTGGTCGAACGTCTCGGTCGTCCCTTGACGTTGTACTTCCAAATCACCTGAACTCTTAGACACTGCCTCAATACCACTTTATAGACAAATTTAGGACCTTATTACATCATTAAAACCATGTTTAATATCTATTTCACCTAAGTCATTCGGGGTCTTACAGTTCTAGCATTTTGATAGTATTGTTAGAGGTTCTGTTAGCTAGGGTGTATTGCTAGCTAAGTGATTACTTGATCTTGTCCTTCTTTGGTTTAGATAAGATTGTTTCTCCCTTTATTAGTAATTGACATCTAAAGATCAGATTTTTATAACTTAAGATCATGGAAAGATTATGTTGTCAGAATGGAAGCTTTAAAAAATTTGTGATGATTTATGCATTATGGGTATCTGGTGGTTGATTTAGGCTCACTTATGGTCGTAGACAGTATTTTTAGAAGTTAATCTTGGTTACGTAAGAAAATATTCATCATGATTGTTGTGTTAAGGTCCAGGGGTTCAAGTATAAATTGGGTTCATGATTTAGTTATGGCTTGATAATGACTATTGACTTATAGATCTTGCAAAGTTTGATTTGAAAGATCAGTTCTTAGTAGTTGATCTTGCTGGGATTTTATTAAGGAGGAGCTCACTTAGAAATATAAACAGCGACTAGTAGGTCATGACTTAGACTTTTGGTAACGTCGGTTATTCTTCCTTCTTCTTCCTTAAGTTCGAGGACGAAAATGATTTTTAGTGGTGGATAATGTAATGACCCGGAAAAATATTTCAGAAATAATCATAAAAGTAACCGTTTTATCCTTCTCAATAGTTATCTGAGTCATTTATGATTAGTCAGAGAAGTTGATTTGAGAATTTTTGACTATTTGATAACAACAATTATTTAATTAACGGATATTTTATTAATAGTTTATTTATTTAATTAATGATTAGTGGGACAAGCACATATTTTTTTAAGCAAATTAGAGATTTATTACTTTTAGTACATAATAAGTTTAGAAAAGAAAATAAAGAAGAGGAAGAAAGAAATTTGAGCGGCGCGACCAACTTGCTCAGGTAATAATCATAACCTTAAATTTTCATTATTTCATATATACATAATTGGTCATTGCTGGTAAAGGATATTATAATGATATTATAATATGGAGTTTATTAAAACGGTCTTAGGGGGAAAATTATTTATTTAACTTTAAATATTATTTAAGGAATACATTAGAAATAGGGAATTTAATATAGATAAGTTGGGGGGTTAGACAATGTTGGTGCAAAGTAAATGTGCAGAAAGCAAATTAAGTTGATAAAAAGAAGAAACAAATAAATAGAAACTTGTATCATATGATACTGATTTTTGACTTGGCCAGGGAAAATAGAAATGTTTGTGACTATAGGGATGTAATTGTTGGGTAATAATTATTATCAATCATTGGTCAATGACCATGGATTATCATTGGAGGGTCATATACTTCTGCATGGATAGAATAATTAGGTGTATAGATATTAACTCGTGTATTTTGCACATTGGGTTTCTTGATATGGACGCCAGTTTCTATAATTTAATAATACATGATATTACTTTCTTTTAGAATTTTCTTATGGTTATAATATAATTGATATATTGAGATAGGTAATTGAATATTATGTGAAGTCTATTTAAGTTATGGATAATTGAAGGATTTTAGATTTAACCCTAGACTTGAAACTTGGAAAATATGACAATTGAAATGTTAATTGGCATCATAATTTAGGAAACTTGATTATAAACTTGGGTGAATTTCTGGGTCAAAGTTAAACACATAGTAATATGGGTGTTCTTAGTTTTAGAATCTTATTGTGATTATTTGTTTGAATAGATTGTATTGATTTGGAAGTCAACCGAAAGAGGAAGACTCAAGTTATGGAGTAATTGTTTGACTATTAGAGGCAAGTGGATTTCAAAATCCTTGTTAAGTATATGAAATTCGTGTATTTCCTTGTGTATGTGTTTGGGAGTAATTGGACTTAGTGAAGGGTTGACTTGTCAAACCATGATTAATTCTAAATGATGAAAAGGAATAAAAAGACAATGTAATTAATTGTTTGTGTGTAATTGGTTGAGAATGGTACGAGTACCTATGTTATAAAGACAAAGTTTATCACTATAGAATGTGAATTGTAATCTGAGAATGCCAAACATATGAGCATACACTGATATATTATTGACTTGATTTATTATGTGTGATTATGTTCTCTATTGAACCCGTATAATTTGGATAATTGAGGTGATTATGTGTCATAGTAATACTTGATTTATTTTGATGTTGCATCATCCCCTTTATTTGATATCATATTGTGCACATGCATTTACATGAGATAGGGTATGAGTAAATGTCTAACACGTGGAGATCGTCCGTGTTGAGCATGTGAATATCGTCCGTGCGATAATTAAGTTATGATTATAATTTGGGCACGTGGAGATCGTCCGTGCGGAATTTGTTTGATTTATGATAGTGCATTGAGATCATCCGCACAAACACGTGGAGATCGTCCGTGTCGGTATATAGACCTCGCGAGTCACCCATGGGTCATGAACTCTCGATGTATTTCGGAGGAGTATCATGTATAAACTGTAGAGAGTTCTTGGTATTTTGAGGCATATTGTTTAATTGTGTGATATTGCATTACATCTCATGACATCCTTCATTCTTTATGATTATGTGTTTTTTTATTGATGATTGAAAATACTTAATATTTGGTTACATCTATTTGATGAACTTGATCTTGTGTCTTGCTGATATTATGAGTGCCTTTTTGTGGAGGTTGTAATTGATGAATTTTGAGCTTGTTGTTGATATATGTGTTTGTAAATGGTGAACTATTAGGTTGGATTGATTTTATGCAGGTTGTAGTTTTGGAGGTTCGGTTATGGTGTAAGGAGTACTCGTATTTTTCCCCTTAACAAGTATTTTGCGGTTTACTTGCTGAGTACTACGTGGTTTGGTAATCACCCCTTGCTTCTACAATTTTTTGTAGGTTACTAGACTGGATCCTTGTGATATATTCTCTTCCTTTCCGAGGCTTGTTGGAGATTTGTAAGATAGGTATTTGTCACCTCAATAGATCATCTTACTCCTGTTTATGATCTTGTTCTACTCTATAAATAATTTCAAATGAGACATATATTTCTTTTGATTCAATTATATTATTTGAGAGGTTTGTACGCGTTACAATCAAATTTTGGGGATATTTTTGAGTTTATTATAGAATTTCAGCATTTTATTGTAATGGTCGAGTTTTAGGCTGACTTGTCTTGATGGGATAAGACGAGTGTCATCACGTCTATTTTTGCGCCCACTAACTAACAGAAACGGTTATGAAGATATACTTGATTTTTTAGAAAATAAAATTGATTTTTAAAATCATGTAACCAACTCACGAATATTATTATTTTTTAAAAAAATGACAAACTAAAAACTGTTTGTATTTGAATTTAGTGTGATTATCTAAACTGCTCTATCCACTATCATTTTTGTCTCTCTCTATATATACACCATTAAAAAATAAAAAGAATAAAAAATAAATCAAAGTCATCAATGTTTCAGAAATATATGCACATCGATAATAATTTTCCACAATTGGATAAAGATATATTTATGGATATTGTTTTCCATTCCTTTGCTGATTTTATATTTAGTTATTTTTTTGTTTCATATTTTGAGAGACTTAACAATATTTGTGTGTGTCTTCAAATATGAGGTTTTACAATATTAATTATCAATAATTGTTGTAAATGATGTTTAAATGTTTTATTGTGTTTTCTAACTAAACAAATTATTGCTTTCTAACAATATGATGAATTTAAGGGAATACCAACAAATTATTGCTTTCTAACAATATGATGAATTTAAGGGAATACCTTATCGTTTAATACTAATAAGAGAATGTTAAGAATATTTTATATTATTGTTTGTTCGTAATTCTTAATCAACAATAAATCTTGAAATTGGGGAGTATTCTAAAGGTTACACTGCTTCCTTTTATCTATTCCTCGTTAAATAATATATATTTATTGATTGTTTTAATCTCAAGAGTAAAATTTATTTAACATTTTCTTCAAAAAAAATTGTTTTATAAATTTTAAGGATAAATTATATTTCAATAATCTTTGTATCATGTTTCACTAAAATAAGAGTCAAAATGTGTTGAACAAATCTTATCACCGATTTAAATTGAGTGTTGATGACTGAAAGAAGAAACCCATGGGAAATTTGACAGTATTATATCCACAAAATATGTTTGAATAGAGTATGAGAAGTTTGAAAACAATTTTAATCATCTATAGTATTTTTTTGACAATTGTTTTTTAAGTTAGTTGATTTCCTTATTCGAATACAAATACGTATTATATATTATTTTGTAATCTTGCATGATTATTATATACCAGTGATTGGATTATTTTTTTGAAAAAGTAAAAATGTTAAACATATGATGAATATTATCACTAATTAAACACAAATCCAATAGAAGAAGAAGATACATATAAAAAATTGGTATTATATTTCATGTTGGTAACCCAATTTAAGTAAATCCTAATCAATGGAATTTTTTTTCTAGGAGATAGTTGATCACCCAATTCAAATAATATCAACTCAAAATAAAGATATAGGATATTGATTTAAACAGGATAACTTTATAAAGAAAAATAATTATTTAAAACATAATTAAAATTAAAAAAATGACAAAAATAAAATAAACTAGTTAAAACATTTTAAAAAATTAATCAGCCGTTTGTATTATTTAAAATATCCAAAAGAAAATCCTTTTTTAAAATTACCTCAATTATAGTTTCTTTGTAATTTAATTTAATAAATGGTTGTATTAATTAAGATTATTTTTAACTTAAATCAATTTTCAATTACATTGTTGAACAAATTTAATACGGAAAAAATATTTTGTAAACTCTTTTAATTTTGATTGTATCAACATATCATTCAATTTTATGGTATCAAATATTTCTTATGGAATGTTAGGATTAATAAATTATAACATCGATTTTTAAACGATATGAATAGAATAAAGCATAAACACATTTTAATACGATTAAATACATTATATACTCGTAATATTCATTAAATGTGTTCAAATAAATAAGTTAATGATTTGTATTATTATATTATTGTTATTATTATATATATTATAACATAAATATATTATTAACTGGATAGTATATTAGTTCTTTTTAGTTACAAAATTATTACATGTCAAATCATCCGCGCGGGCATGTATGCTGGTAATATATTAAAACTACTACATTAGTTACCATGGAATACACGTGCAACACACGTGATCTAAAACTAACTTATTACAAAATATCATAAGTAACCCTTTAAAAACATGCAAAAACAATTTCAAAAGTTAGATGGTTATAAAATTTGTAAAGCAGAGGATGATTAAAAATTTTGTACTTTAGGGATTTTTGTATGTTACACCTACTTAGCCTAGACTAGATTACTAAATTATCAATGCGAGTAGCCTCTATGAGCAAATAATAACATCTTCCTAATTCTCCTAAATGCAATTTCCTATATTTGTTCTTTCTATATAGTAGATTTTATCAACTTGAAAAGTCACTAGGTGGTCATTAACATAAAATTAATGATCAATCCTTGCGATTCAGGGTTTCATTTGAGTTTTTTCTTGGAAAAAGGGTTCAAAACAAATACAAACTTTGGTCGAAATTGTTG
This sequence comes from Solanum pennellii, assembly GCF_001406875.1. Taxonomy (NCBI): domain Eukaryota; kingdom Viridiplantae; phylum Streptophyta; class Magnoliopsida; order Solanales; family Solanaceae; genus Solanum; species Solanum pennellii. The sequence continues at coordinate 9,871,759 of NC_028645.1, forward strand.
TTACACATTCTAACTTTGCGAGTGTCCTATGACTCCCCCTAGACAATTTTTAGTGTATTATTGAGGGTATTATCAACTTAGTTGGATGAGAAAGTTACCACACTCTCCATTAGGTGGGGCGGAAATTAAGTAAAATGAACCTATCTTTTCTTGCTATGTGGCAATCCACATCATTCAATTTTTTTAATATTAAATATCCTTAATTTTAGCTGTTAGTTAATATTAGTTTTTAGTTAGTGTATATACAAATGCAAAAATATTTAAAATTACACTTAATTATTAATTATTATTAATATTTCTTCTTCATCAAAAATCCAGTCGCTTCACTGTGTCAATTCCGGCAACGAAAAAATATGCCGATGGCGATAATGGAAAAATCAACCGCAACAATCATAAGAAAGTATAATCACCACCACACGATTACCATTACCTCCCTCAATTATAACAACTACCTCCATACAATCGAAATTGCAAATTTGCAATGAACTAAATCTACAAATTTACCCCATTTCAAAATTTTGCAACAGTCGAATCATTATTACTTCGCCATTATCACAAAAAACCTTCCATCGCCACCAAAATGACAAACACAACCACAAAGTTTTATTTTTTGTGAAAATAAATGAAATTTATAGCCGAAATTAACCGTTACTCGTTAAAAAGAAAAACCCAATGTATAAACTAGGTTTTTTACAAATAGAATTAGTTAAAGAAAATTTTGTTGATTTAGTTTAAAAGGAAATTTTTAGGATGTTTATAATTGATTTTAATGTGAAAGTCTTCATGTAAGTGTTTAAATGAAAGAATGGGGTAATGGTAGAAGAAGGTATAAAAAAAACTAGAAAAAAAAATTTTGAAGAGAAAAGAATTAAAATAACAAATGCAGTAGAAAGCGGGTCTGTGCCACCTTCTTGATAAAAAACTTGGGTTTAACCTTATCACGACCCATATCGTCATCATTCGCACCCACCCTAACCCTTCGGGGGGAGAATCACTAGTACCATCCAACTAAAGTTAATTACTCTAGAATCTAGGTATTTAAGTTACGTTAGAAAGTTATAATAAATTAAAACAATACGGAAAATATGCGTAGAATATGAAAGTCAATGTACCAAAACTCTAACAACAACAATTCTAAAAACAAGGGGTACAACACCGAAACTAACAACAACTTAACCAATAGTCTGAGTTCGAAAAGAGTGGACTTAAGCAAAGAGAACTCAAGGCAGCCCAGAAGTACTACCTTACCCTTGAATTCGACGCAATCACTGATCTCCTACTGTCAACAGTCGCGTGAAGATTCCCTGTACTCAACAAAAACAAGAGCAAGTGTAGAATGAGTACACAACCACCCTGTACTGGTATGATAACACGACTATCTCACTAGTGTAATACAAATATGTAAGGTTTCTCATAATGGAATAAGGTTCTTAGAGCCTCACATGTGCCTAAAAAGGTTTAAAATATGTTCATTAAGAGTTTTACAGTATGCATACTTGATTTGAAGTGATTAGGAGGTCAAACGTCCAAGACGTTCGAAATTGATGTGAGAGGTCCTTAACATGTATACGAGTGTATTTACGATTGAAACTCCGGGAAAAAATCCCCAAGGACCACCCAAAGGGGTCCTTGAGGAGGACCCAAAAGGTTTCCTAGGCACTTCCTTAGCAGTGTCAATCGACGAGCCAAGGAATAACGGACCATTCCTCAATCAACTCTCCGTTGATGAGGGCGCAGATCAACACTTAACAATGTGAGCTTAAGCTCCAAGGAAAGATGTGCATTCACAATCGATGGAGCAGTAGGACGAGCTGTCGTCCAATCGACGCCCCGTCGTCCGTGGTCGTCAATGATGCCTGCAATTGTGCTGCATGCACGCTGCCATGCTAAGGGGTGAGTGTCACGTTCCTAAATTAATATGGACGGTTTGTTTAAGTTGTTTTTGCATTTTAAGTTGATATATATGCTTTTAACCCCATTTAGACCTCATTTTTCAAATTATACTTTCCCTCTCAAACAAAACCTCTCTAGAAACCTCCGTTGGAGATGAAGCTCAAGAACAGCTTTGTTGATGGATTGTAATGGTTTCTTCATCAATGTTTCGTGGTTTTATACTATAACGAGGTATGATGATCCTTCATCTTTGGATATCCATTCATCAATCTAGCCATGGTTCTTTCCCAAATTGATTTCAAAAGCATGCTTATGATGAATTGTTGATTAGCTACTGTTTTTAATATGATTTCAAATTCAATAGCATGATGAACCCATGATCCTCCAAATTTCTCAATTTAACCTATATTGTGGTCATTGTGATCTAGATGTTAGATTTATTTTAGTGTGATTTGATTATGATAAATTGATTATAACTACTGTCTTCTATGTGAATTGACGATGAATTGGGGGTAATTGATCAATGAGGATCAAGGTTTGGTAAGTATGATCCATATTTCTCTACCTTTTATAGAATTGATGATGTAGTGTACCTGATGTGATCTTGATGTTATGATGGTTGAGTTATGATTTAATTGTGTTATTGTACTTTTAGGTACTGCCTTATATATGTATTGTTCATGAATTATTATAATTGATCAATGATGATCAAAATCTTTGTGAATTGGTAAGATTGCTCTACTTCTACTACTTTTCTATTGAATTTATAGTTGAATTGTCCTTGTAAGACATTGTGTGGTATGGTCCACTTACAATTACGGTGTTTACTTTCTTGTCAATCTATATATGTTATGGTCATGATCTTGAAGGCGAATTGATGTATTGCGAATGTGTGGTTATGGTGATGACAATATGAAGTTACATATCTAGTCTCTTACTCTAGTATTATGATTTAGGTATTGATTATGTCTTCTATAGTTTAATAGAGTTGTTAGGATTAGGTGTGGTTTAGGTGCTGTCATTGATGAAGTGTTAATGGTGAATGAACCCTACCTATTGTACCCTTATATGAATGTGTGACCTTAGCCAATGTTAGGAGTCTAGAATGCAATTGTTGAAGTTGTCTTGCCTCCTATGCTATGATGTGGTGTGTGCTCTATGCATAAATGTGGATTGTGGTCTTAAGAGGGTGGCTGCCCCAATATTGTGTCAAAAGACATTATGTGATCATGTTGTCCAATATACACACACTCATATGTCATGCATGCTTACAAGTAGTATGGGTCATGGTATCTAATGAAAGGATAGTTCCTATATGCACTAACGTCTACTACTATGCATGTAAAGTATATGTCTACGAAAGTATGAATGTATTTTAACTAGGATGACTTGATAGGTGAACTAGTATAGGTAAGGGTCTCAACCTTTGTCTATATATTGCACATGTCTACCTTGATAGAATAGTTTCTAGGGTGATTATTATGTATATATGAATATGAATGCATGAATTAAGATATGAACATGAAAGTATATGCTATAATGTAAATTATATAATATGATGAAGTATGCATATGTGTAGTATCTAAATGTGTTTATGTGAATGGTCTTCTCATGTAAGTACACATACACACACATGAATGTTTATAATGAAGCATATATGATAATCTAGTAAAGAGGGGGTCTCTTGAAAGGTATTCTCAATTGTACTCTAAACTATATTGTTCTTGAATATGATATATCCTTGTGAAATTATTTCCCACATTAATTATGTTGATGAAAGGAAATTCTCATCTATAACCTATGATCTAATCATATGAGGGATTAATTCTCCTAAAGTAATTTTTATGAAGTAAAGTTAATAAAGACTTTTCAATAGAGGGAACTTAGCTTATCATCGATTGAACTTGACCAAATGAGAGGTTCCCCTTCCTAATGAGGAAGTTTTGTTCACCAAATAATCTCATGAGATGGAAACTATAATGTCTAAAGGCATAAATAGGGTTTCAATATATATCTCCTTGTTCCATAACTATGTTTCCCCCATAGGACCTAGCAAGTGCATCCACCTAGATGCTAGTATGATGTTAATGTTCTACCTTGGCATGTAGAGAACCTCCTTTTGGTGTGGGGTTCCATGACACCAAATTCCATGTTTTGCTTACGTGGCCTTATTGTATGTTAAGGCTATGATTTCCCTAATGTAAAATGGACAATTGAAGTAATGTAGTGAATTATAACTAAGATAACCTAAGGGAAGTTGGTTAGTGTAGGTGAGGGTATGAGACTTTACTTATACATTGAACAAGTAACTCTTGAAGGGAGTTCTAGCAAGTTTTTCTATATGTATGTAAATATGTATATGTCTTGTATTCATTACATTATGTTATTGACCTAATTGTAAGGTAATATGCATGGTATGAGTACTATAGTGTCTATATGATAAGGTCTTACCTTATATGCATAATGTTGGTCTCGTTGACTATATTATGATGGTCTCACTTGGCATGTATGAAGTTGTCTATACTTTTATTGATGATGTATGAATTGAAAAATATGATGCTTATGGTCTCTTTTTGAGTTTACTAAGTTTGTGTGGGTTATGGGGCTTCACATGTACGTTGCACTAGTAGGCTTAGATTGGGATTATGAGTAAGGTTTTTGTTATGTCCTTATGAAATGAAGTCCAAGTATGCTATTGTTGACTATTGCCTCTTATGATGTTATTGGTAGTGTTGACTTGCATGTTGTCTTGGAATGGGTCTTATATGTGGTTTATGAAGTATGTTGGGTCATATGTAACCTATGTGTTTCATGATATGTGGTGCTTTTGTGAAAGTATGTGCTTAAGTTAAGGATGGCTGTACGAGTGTTCAACTTGGTGACCTTAAGGTGATGTTGAGTGTGGGTAGTGAAATGGGACACTATTCATGTATCGCACCAAGTATTATTTATGGGTTACTTGGGGGTTAGGACTAATTGTAATGTAAAAGAGCATTACTGTGTATGAAATGCTTGATGTGTATTAAATGCAATGTATGAATTTATATGATGTTATGACCATTGTATATGTCTATATGAAGTATATTGTGTAATTGTGCCAATGCTTGTGAAGTTTCTTCCAAAAGGCATGTTGCATGATTTCAAAGTAAAATGTCCCCTTCAAATGCATGTTTTTGCATGGTTGTCATACTTAGTGCATTAATGTACTAACACCATTCTTCTTCACCTTTTTACACAAAGTGTAGGTTATGGATGCTTAAAGGATGTCTCTAAAGTGAAGGACTTGATATGTGTTTCCCAAGATCAAGAAAGGGATCCTTATGATTCAAGGATTTCCTATGTCCTTTTCATGTTCAAACTTATGTAATAGCTTAATTATTGTTATATATTGATAAGGGTCGTGTCCTTATTCTATTCTGATGATGTTGACTCTACGATGGCAAAAGGGACTTAGAGTCTAACTATGTATTATGACTTATATTTTATTCATATGAAGTGATGATTCTAGCATACGATATGCTATGAAATGTTTTAAATTTTCCGCTAATTTCCTATGACAATGTGGTGAATGATGCCTATGGGCTTGTACAAGTCCTCCGAGAGGTCAAGTACGCCATGTTACTTCTAGGAGGTGATCCTCGATCATGACAAACTTAGTATTAGAGCACCAGGTTATAAAAGTAGTTTAAGGGTTCAAAAGTCTCATATTTCCATGTCGAGTAGAGTCTTGTTCGTCGGTAATGAGTCGCGACACATCTAAGAGAAAGAGACTATAAGATGATAGAGTTTCCCTTCTTCACTTTTCATGGGTCGTGCCATACAACTTAACTCTATATGATCTCTCTCTTATGTTTTCTTGTCCAGTGGTATTTTAGATGTGATTGCTTGGATTAAATGGTATCTCGATGCTTGAGGGAGAAAAGGTGAGTTTTGAGACTTGTCTTTGTTTTACGGCTTGATGAGTATGCATAAAGGTGAATTTGGATTATATTTGATGTGATTCCATTTATGGATATATATGTGAGTTATGTGGAATGACATTTTATTGGAAGATTTAAGTCATGATATGGTTATAGCTTGTTAAATGTTGTTTTGGTGGAATTGAGTTCCTTTTTTGTAACGCCTCAAAATTACCTAAGGTGAACTTGAGCCTCATGAGTGTTTCTTGAGTTAATTTGAAGCTAAAATGAGTTACTTTAGTGTTCTTCAGGCAGTGTGTGAAGTTTGGAGGTCAAATGTCCAAGAACGTTCATGACGTTCAGAAGGTGTGCCTTAGATAGCGCTTGTGTGTCTTGAGGTGTTTGAGTGAGTTTTATGTGTTAGTTTTCCTTGAAACTTGCATGAGATGTTTCTAAGACCTAGAAAACGTATTTTAGGGGTTTAACGTCCGGCCACGACCCCACATAGGACCCACAAGGGGCCCTAGATGAAGGGACCAAGACTTAGCATCAAGCTGCCAAAGCAGTGACCAAATGCCGGCCCTAAGGACGGTCCGTTGGTCCACCAACGGTCCGTCGACCTAGGGTGTCGAGTGTCCATGCAAGTTACGATGTCAAGGATCCATTTGGATATAAGTGTCAACCCACGAGACCCCACCAACGGTACGTTGATGCACAGACGGTCCGTTGGTTAGGTCTCGTCTGTGGGGGGTCCAAAATTGTTAAGTGGCTGCCTTGGCTTGGGGTGTTTGGTAAGTTCACCCCAAGTCTTTTATTTCCCTAGGACGTTAGTTTTAGTGTTTATTAGGTATATTAAAGTGTTCTAAACCCTAAGACCTCATTTTAGACTCCTCTTCCTAAAACCCAAAACCCCTCTCTCTCTCTCTCTAAAGACTCTCTCAATCACCATGGAAGCTAGAAGTCAAGAAATTCTATGAGCGCTGTTGGTGGTCGTTTCTTTATCAGAAATCATTGGTATTTCTTCAATGTGAGGTGTGGTATCCATCCTTTAACCCTCTTCCACTCAAGGAGTCCCTTCTAATGAATTTCAAAGTGGGTTCTCAACCCTAGTTTCTTCTATCTTCAACTCTAATGGGTCTTGCATGAAAACGTTTTGAATTACTAAATAATGATGTTTATAATGTTAATTGATGATTTAAAGGTTTAAACTACAACGAAATCATGATAAAGCTTCTCGTCAAATGTTGGCTTAAGAAATGGTATAATGAGCATGTTTGTGTATAAAATGAGCTTTGGTTTTTCTTGTGTTGTTATTGTTGTTTATGTACTTCCCTAAGGGATATATTATGATGACATGTTGAGAAAATGTTATAGGCGATGAAATCTTAGATTAAAGGGTAAGTTGGTTATGTTGTTTATCTTTAAATTACGAAATGCTCTTCAGTGGTATGGTCCACCTTCTTGGTGGCGGTATTTACCTGAATTCTATGAATGTGAAGTTACTAGTTTATTGTGAATTAGTACATTAAGGCTTGTTGTGTGAAGTAAGATGATAATGATGCTATTCTTTCTAAATGTGCCTTATGAAGCTATTATGTGAAATAGGCTAGGGATTATGCATAAATAAAGTATTCTTGTTAACTGTCTTATGAGAAGTATGTTAAGCATTATGTTTAAGGTGCCTTAAATGATTTTGTAAAGAATGTTAAAGTGTGTGATGTGATGAAAGAAGGTCTAAGAATATATAGAATTAATTGTAAATGAAATGATGTTTATGTGTAAGGTATGATCACATGTACACACACTCACATTTAAAAGAATGTATCATGCTAAGTTGAGAAAAAGGGGAATCTTGGGGTGGACACTCTTAATGAGTTGAGATGAAGTGTCTAGTAGCAACCTCACTATTCCTTATGAGCTATCTAAGATAGGTTTGAGGATGAATGCCCTTTGTGAGTTGAGATGTGGTATTCACTAGTTATCCTTGACCTATATTTTATAATGTTAAGAATCCATGTGGAGTTATGCCTAGCACCGAGAGGATATGAAAGAGAGGTGGATTACACTTTGTGAGTTGAGATGTTGTATTTCCAATGTACCTCTTGAGATGAGTACTCCTCGTTAGTAGAAAATTAGGTACTTAGTAGCAAGCTCCTTATCCCTTAACTATGTGCCCGCATAGGTGTAGCTATTGGAAAAGTCATGTAAAAGCTAAGAAGCATGACCTTACTCTAGGCAAGTAAGGATCCTTCATCCGATTGGGGTTAATATCGAGATTTCATGTCTAGCTCTCATGGTCTTTGTCGATTAAGCTAACACCCACAAAAGAATTGATTGAACAAAGTTAGCATGTACATTAGTGATATGGTGAATGAATGTCGTGAAGTGCTGAATCCAAATAGTAACCATTAGGAGAACTAAGTGGGAGTAGTAGTATGGGATGTTATTCTTACATTGCACTTAGTGTGACCTATAGCTACTATAAGAGAAGAGTACTTTCATGAAATCCGTGTGAATGAGTGTTACAGTGTGATGTTATGGATGATTATTTTTAAGTTTTTGAGTAAATGGGATCCATTAGGATCACTAAGTGGGAGCGGTAGAATGAGATACTACTCTCACATTGCACTTAGTGTTACCTATATTTCCATGAGTGTGTTGCATATGTTAGCCAAGGGCGTGGTTTTGATTTCCAATGAGGTAAGCCTAATATTGGGTGGTCTTAAGTGTCGCTTTGGTGTGCCTTGAAAGGGGTGTATGGATGATACTTTCTTGGCGCACCTTAGGGAATCTTAGGATAGCCTTGGATTAGGGAAGCTTCAAAGTAAAACGGGTTCATATGACTTGGATCGTGCCATTCACTATAAGGCTTTCACTATAAGTGTTCAAACCGTTCACTGTAATGTTCATTCAAGCTTTCTGTTAAGTTTTGGGAAGTTCACTGTAAAGTGTCTTTTGGTTGAAAAATTATGTGAATCTTTCTGCAAGTGTAAAATTATCCTTATTATGTTAATTTGTTTCTAAATTCATGAATGTCATAATTAAGTAGCATGAAATATTATTTTACTAAAATGTCCCTTTTCACATGTTTTTGAATATGTCATACTTAGTACATTAATTGTACTAACCCCATACTGTTCTATACTATAAGTATAGGTTGAGAGCGTTTTGAAGGTTGAAGTCTAGAAGGTGAAGCTTGAAAAAGTTCCTCTCAAGAAAAAGTATGTCCTCACATATTCGAGGGCATAGTATGTTTCTTAATTTCATAGTTAAATAATTATTATGTATTTCTTTAAAATGTAAAGCGCCGTGTTTTAAGTTAATTATGTCGTGTCTTTAAGTTTCCCTTGTGACGATGAGATTTCTTAAGTATTTATAAAAGATTTCCTTTATATTTAAATGGTTTGGGAAAAGTTTTAATTCCACACTACTTTTCATGTCTTATGTAATAAACGATAGTTAAAAGGCTTGTACAAGACCCCAAAGGGTCAAGTATGCCTGGTCACGAAACGTGGGTTCTCCCTAACTTCTAGGGGGTACTTTGGGGTCATGACATTTTTGGTATGATAATTTTCCTTATGATTCTGTATGATGATCGTCTAATGTTATGGTTTAGACTTGAAATGCTTTGAAGAAGTGTGGTAAATAGCTAAATATGCATGTTGCCGTTATATAGGTGTAATGGTTCAATGTTGTTATTTTATGTGTAATGCTTTATGAGTTGCCTTGTATGGATTGGCCTCTTTTGTGTAGGCTTGATTCTAGAAGTGAAGGTAGTGTGTTTACCTTGTAAGGTGATGATGTGGGTTGGAATGACCTAGGAGTTACCTTGCCCTAGTAATTAAAGAAAAGAAAGTGGCCTTTATGGACAATTTTCCTATATTGTTTCCCTTAAGGTTTTCATGATCCTTGGTATTCATGGTGTAGATAAGGCCTTATGTGGTTAGGTAGCATGACCAAGCTTGATTTTATGAGTCTTCTTTAGGTGTTAGACTTAGAGGAATGATGATGCATAGATGGTTCCTCTTGAAGGTTGAGATAATTTGCTCTTGAAAGGGTTTACCCTAAGTGGGGGATGATGATGTGAGTAGTAAGGTGGTAGATATCATTATCTTTCCTTATATTCTTACTTTAGTTTAAAACTAAAGAGTTCCTAGTAGCTTGTTCATGATAGGAGTCTTGCATATAAGTATAAGTTGCATGTTCTCCATATGTTATACATGTCTTAATTGACACGATCTTAATTTTTTTTTGAAGGTTCTAAATTTCATGAAAAAAGCATTTTGCTCAAATTCATGTTTTCTTATGTTTATTGTGCATCTTAATAAGTTAATTGTTCATTTAACTTCTTGAGATGTGGTAAGGAGCATGGAGGATGTCACTTATAATGTAACGCATTGTAAGCCATCAATGAGAAATTGAGTCTCCCTTAAATGAATAATACTGAGTCTCTTAGAAATATGTTACTTTTATGACTTGAGAAGTTTGTATGTAGGCTCAGTTTTAAAAGGTGTTAGTATGCTTAGCTAGTTCTCTTGATGTGTGCATGTAAATTGCAGTTGTAAAAATTATCTAAAAGGATTTCCCATTAAAATTAAGTCACAACTAAGGGTTGTTTGGACAAAAAGTATTCTTTAAAATGAGAAATAGTGACAAAAATTAAATACCATTGATTTGTGAGATAAAATTGCATACCGCGAAAAATGGATAGTCTGTGCAAAGAATATAGGACTTTATTCACATATTATTCATTCAGGCAGATTTAGGATAATTAAGTAATTGTAACATAAAAAAGCCTAGATGTGGGTGTATTTTGTATGAAGAAGAATGTTTTTTAGAATATGTTTTCTTTGGAAAATAGGTAGGTTTTACCTTAGTTTCTCTTGTTGTGTTGTTGAGTGATAAAATATTCGCATCTAATATTTGGTGGGTGAATGAGAAATATTACCCATAATATATTTTTATATTTGGCTAGAATGTACAAAATACCTTTCAGAAATATATTTCCAGATTGAGAGCCAACCACGATAACCAAATTGGGACACGAACCTGATACCCATATCGAATGTGACCCTAATGAACAATTCAACTAATTGACCCCGACATCTGACCTGGAACATATCATCGACTTTCAACTTTAGACCCGATAGTTAAATTTGGACCCGACTTTGACCCACGCCCGAACCGGTATGCCACCCTAATGATCCATCTGGATCCGACCCTAGATCCAACCATTTCCTTGACCCCGACTCATGCTCCGAACCCAAAGTCGAACTAGTACAAGACTTAAACACCAACACTTGAACTACAAACTACTAAACACGGATCTACTCTCAACTCTATATCTTGGAGCTGAATTCTATATCGGGAGAGGATCCTAACTTTTGCCCTGGCAATGACTTACAAACATGGACCCGACCCTAAAATCTTACTTATGACCTTACATTTGACCCAAAATACAACCCCAATGACCAATTAAAATTTAATCCCAACATCTAAATCGAGACTCAACTTTTGAACGTAGTCTTGTTCCAACATCAGACCTAATATTCGTCCCTAAAACATACCCCAACTCCCAATCCTGGACGTGAACTTTAATCCTAAACCATGACTTAAATTATGATTTGAGTGAAAATCCCAACATCAGACCGCAACCCAAACCCCGACCCTGACACTTAAATCTACACATAATCTTGATGGTTGATTGGGATCCAACCCAAACTCGACTTGTAACCAAAATATAAAATCTCTTATGTGGGACATGACCCCCAAACAAAACCCCAACATCTTACTCAGCGCTTGACTTCCAAACTAGGACCTAAGTGCGATACCCAATGCAGGACCAAACTTTTGAACTAGGACACGACATCAACATCTATCATGAGGCCCACACCACGACCTTGAGTGCACACTCTCGATTACTAAATCTTGACATCGGAACCAACATTCGCAACTTGATCCTGAATTCCTACTCGAGATCCATCCTGTGAATCACGATTAAACTCGATACCTGAACCAGATGACTGACCCAGGATATGGGCTTGAGAACTGAGTTCTAAATTGAGATCTAACCTGAATTACCAACTGAAGAACCAACTTCTTAACAAATATCAAACACCAAGATCTAATGCCTTACCCACGCCTAACACCTCAGCTAGGAATCCATTTCTAAAATGAAATTTGACCTCAATACTTGACCCCGATAATTAATTTGCGATCGAAATATGATAATAAGGACAAGACCTGTACTCTCCACGTATAACCCGACCCTGACAACAAACTAGGAACACCACCCTGACACTTTACTAAGGTTTCAACCATGAATACTTAACTAGAACACGACACTAAATCAAGATTCTACCACGATCTAAATTGGAATATGAGAGTTGTCGATTCAAGGTCAAGACTCTAGTCCCGAATTTACAAAAAAAGGAGTAAAATTTTTAATTAGTATCGGATATCTATACATGAAACTTTAGTTAGTAGTGAAAAATGATGTGTGTGATTGAAATAATGTTATGGAAAAGTGTTTTCCCTATTTTTCTTGAGTAAGTCATTTTCCTTTATATTGAGGAAAATGAGTGGATTTGGAAAAAAAATTCAAAATATTATGCCAACTAAACATGAGAAAATTGGAAAACGTCTCTTTCGAAATGCTTTACTTCAAATCAAACACACCCTTGATGATTATAATATGAATAATTATAAATTAAAATTTTCATTAAGTGTAAATAAATGAGGGCTTAGTAATATCGTGTGTTTGACCTACAAATTTAATTATGCAGATATGAAAGGAATAATAATTATATTTTACATAATAGATGCACATGAATGTCTTATATTTTCCTAGTATTGGAAGTTCCGAATTTAAATAAATAACATTAGAAATATTACATTATGTTTAAAATATTAATCTAATAAAATATACTCTCTCCATCCCAATTTATATGACACCTTTCAGATTTCCAGATTCAAACATGTCTATGTTTGCTCGTGAATTTTCCGTATATCTTTTTAAATATTTTTAATTGTTAATGATTCTTAATTATAATATTTCTTACGTAGTTTAAATATATATATATCTAAATTTCATTAAAAAAATTATGAAGATGCTATGCACAAATATCTGGTGAAACTTTTATTTTTTCACTCTCGAAAAATTAAAAATACAAAATAAATTAGGATGGATGGAGTATTTGTCAATTTTAGCATCAAATGAATTATTCATATGAGATTCTATAAATTTGTTCTACATTTTATATTTTCTATATTTGGATATTTAGTTTTCCCATTGCCTTTTGTTTTGTATAGTTGCTACATATTATATCAATTAAGTATAAGTTTGTTGTATTATTAAGTTATACTATCTTTCACAATTTTGAAATGACAAAAAAGGAATAAAAAGAGAAATATAGTTAAAAATGTAAAAAGACAATATTAGACACAATATCCTTAGGTTATATCGACAATTATGGATTAATTAAAAAAAAGTATAACAAAATTTCAGAACTTGACGGCTAAATTCCCTGGACTTCTCCCCTTCTTTTTTCAGAGAGACAAATTCCTTCGCCTGACCGCATGAATTTTAGGGATTAATCGAATCGATTCCCTTGTTTCATCATCTTCCATATAGAGTAAGTTGTCAAATTACTGAAAAAGGGTTTGTAATTTGTAATTCTTTTTTTTTTATTATTTCTCATACAGTTCGCCAAAATTGTTTGCCATAGGTTGATATCTTCTGTAGGCGTTTAGCATCTGGATTTTAGGCTTTTATCTACCAGGAATCATATTTAGCAACTAGAACCTCTACTATTAATATACTGAAACTTTAGTTTTAGTCCAAAAAATTAAAATGCGATTTCTTGAGCTGGGCGAGATTTGATTGAGGAGATTCGAAGTGTTGGGGTGTAAGTGGATTGTGGATAAACATTGGTTTTCTAGGAAATTGTTGGAGGCTCTTTGCTTAGGGTATAGTCTGACCGAAGGGGCTTCCCTCTCATTTGTTTTCTTCAATTTGTATTTTGGTTACATGTAGTTGTTCGGGTTTTTCCACAATAGAAATTGAGCCCCGTTCGGTGCAAAAGACCAGTAAGGCATTTAAAACCTTTTGGTAGAGTCAATTTTGAGATTTCCAATATGGGCCCTATATTCCCATTTTGACTAAATTTTTGGTCCATTTCCAATTATTGCGATTTTTCTAAATAAACATCCATAATGAAATTGTGGTTTATAATATGATGGTGTGGCAGGGTTCAATGGATTTTGAATAATGGATAGCTCGTTTGTGGTTGATTTGGAGCAATCATGATCGGCTTTGAGGTAGGCTTCCATATAATTTCTTGATTGAGATTCTTAAATAATGTTTAGTATATATTTCATGTAATTTTGGATTGTAATTTCTAGATATTTGGATTGCGTCTTGTTATTCAATCTTCTATGTTTGAGAAGCTGAAACTTGTTGACTCGTAAAGACTTAGTGAATATATCAGCCAATAGTTCTTCCATCTTGCAATAAACGAGAGTTATATCTCCATATTTTTGCACTTCTCTGTTGAAAAAGAACTTGATTTTGATGTTCTTAGTTTTTCCATGAAACACAAGATTGTGACATATAGTTGTTGTTGCTTCATTGTCCACGAACACTTTGATGCTTTCAGTCGGTTCTATATGAAATTCAACCAGAATTTTCTTCAGCCACAATGTTTATTTATTGCACCTGCAGCTGTCCCAAACTCAGATTCGATAGTAAATTGAGCTACAATATCCGTTTCCAAACAAGTCAATGAGAAATTTCGTAAACCTAAAGTAAAACAGTACCCTGAAGTACCCTTTGCATCATCCTCGGAATCGCCACATTAATGTTGGACTACCCAAAAAGCTTCATAGGTTGACTCTTCTGAAACTTGACTCCATAGGTGATGTTTCCTTTGATGTATCACACAACTCTTTATGTCTCCTGCAAGGGCACTTCACTAGGACAATGTATGAACCTTGATAAAACACTTACAACATAATCGGGTCTTGTAACTGAATGATAAGTTGAATATCTAATGAAACTTCTGAAGTATGTCTCATTGACCTTTTCGGCTCCATGATTTACTTAGCTTCTTCTTTTTGTTCATGGGAGTACTAATCTCTTAGCAATTTTCCATTTTGAGTTTCTTGAGAATTTAGTTTGTGTAATTTTTCTGGCAAACGAAAAACTCATTTTTTCCTTGTGTAATTTCCATTACAAGGAAATCTGTTATGAGACCAAGATCAGACATTTAGAAAGCTTGCATCATATCTTGCTTGAACTCATCAATTTGCTTTTCTGCTCCTTGTATTCAAAATGTCATCCACATAAACAGAAACAACAAGAATCTTACAGGTATTATGTTTACAATACAATGTGAAACCCTTCATATTGTTCAACATAGATTTCTTCTTCAATAATGTCATTAAGAATGCTAATTTGGCATCCATTTCATGCACTTTCCAAGAACGTTGTGCAAAAACATTTATAAGCAATCTTATCATGTCGAGCCTAGATACTTGAGTAAAAGTGTCAGAATAATCTACAAAAAAAATATGTGCATAAACCTTAACTAAAAGTCTTGATTTATGCTTGTTGATTGAATCATTAACATTTAACACAGTTATGACCATCTACTATACTCAAATTATTTTTCTGCCTTGAGGTTTGCAAGAAACTGCCGCATATCAGTTTTTTTGGGATCATAAACAGCTACTCATGCATTTCATTTCTCCACTTTGGGTCTTTGATAGACTCTTAAAGGTTAGCAGATTCACTAATCACAACATTACATCTCTCATATATACCTGAGAGAAAACGAGTTAACCTAACTAGTGGATTATCGTCCCTTTCATTTGACCACGAGCTTGTCTTCTAGATGGAATTACTTGAATCATTCTAATTCCATTCTTCATTCTCCATCATGTGGACCTTCTGCTAATAACTATCTTCTCACCTTCAGGTAGAAAGATTATGTACGCTTTTGAAATATTACTGTAAACAATAAAAAATCTCGGGGCAACTTTTTTATCTATTTTATCAAGTTTGACCTGAGGTACATAGGTAAAACAAAGACAACCAAACACTTGAAGAAAATGCAGCGGATATCTGTATCAACATCATTCTTGAAAAGGAGTTTGATATTTCACAAATTTTCAGGGAATTCGATACTGTACGAACACAACTGTATTTGCTGCCTCTGGCCAAAACATCTTTGGCAAATTCTTTTCGTGCAACATAGATCTTGCCATATCCATGATAATTGTGTTTCTTCTCTCACTAACACTATTTTTTTCTGGAGTATAAGGAGTAGTAAGTTGACATTCAATCCATTCTTCTTCACAAAATTGACCAAACCGATGAGAAGTGTACTCCTTGCCATTGTCAAAACGTAAAATCTGAATTTTTCAGAAACATTTATTTTCCAATTTCTCTTTCAGCTTCCAAAAAATGCTCTTAACCTCCGGTTTGTACTATAAAAAATAAATCCAGAACATTCGGGTAAGATCATCAATAAAAATAACATAATAAAGGCTACTTCTAAGTGAAGGACCTTTGGGGACCTCCATCATCTGTGTTAACCAGTTGGAACTTTCTTGTTGCTCTTCAAGTTGCCTTTGGGAATGGAATTCTACTTTGTTCTCTGAATTAACAAGTCCAACATTCTAAGAAATCGCTCCCAGTATAGAAAGGTCATCGAGCGTCACGAATTCCTGTATTTTGAAAAACCCTTGAGAATGATAGTGTTAGAGTCTCTTATGCCATAACACGTAAGCATTTTCTCTTGCTAAGTACACCCCTTATTCTTCCTCCAATTTATTTAATGAGAAACTTTTGCCTCTCTTTTTGACTTCAAAAAAGTCATGTCCTGAGGATTCCATGATCAAGAAATCTTTATCTTCGAAATACAAATCGAAACCTTTTTCTTACAGTTGACCATACTTAACAAGTTTTGATCTAAATATGGTATGTAAGAACATCATAATTTTCTTTAGTACCTGATTGTGTTTCAATTGTAATAGTTTGCATTCTCTTTGCTGGAATATAACAACCACGACCTATTCTTACTTTTGAAACTCCAGTAGGTTTCTAGTCATTAAAAACCCTTTGTCATAAGTCATATGGTTTGTGCATCCGCTATTAATCAGCCAAGCCTAGTTGAAACATTGCTTGTAAAACAGGATGCCACAAAGAGTAAATCCTCTTCTTGTTCATTAAAAACCTAGACATTTGTGTCTTGCTACTGCCATTTGTTCTTGCAGATAATAGCATTATGCCTGAGTTGGTTGCACTTACTGAATTTAGCATCCATCCTTATACAATGCGTGCCCATTCTTTCCACAATGCTCACCAGGAGGATAGTTTCCTTTGAAGCTACCTGCTATTCTTTTGTTGTTATAACAAGGTGCACCTTCTCCATTTTTTGGTTGATTCTCTAATTGGGTTTCATTTATCTTTACTATGTTCATGTTTTGCTGCCAATTCGTCCTCTCTAATTTCATCTTCTTTCATAACGCTTCTATGTTCTTGATCCTCCAAGGAATTCAATAATTTCTCCAAAGTGATTTTCGATAGATCAATGATGTTCTCTAAAGTGGTAATAGTGGCTTCAAATCTTTTAGGTACAACATCCAGAATCTTTTCAACATTATCTGAGTGTTTAAACATAGAACCACGTAATCTTACTCTATATGTTATGCTCATAAGCACGTCAGATTATCCATTGATTGTTGTCAATTCTTTCATCTTCTTAACACAAACTCTCTAATGAGATTCAACACTTGCATACCTTTGATATGATCATCTCCTTCATATTTTACCTTGTTTAATCCTAGATGGCCTTTGCTGAATTTTGGAACATCATACGAGTGAAAATTGTTGAAGAAACCAATTTTCTTGTACTTGTTATTTTTAAGTTGAGCTATTATTTTTTTTTCGGGGAGCTGAAGAACCTCATAGCATTCCTCGATTGCCTCCCAAATATCTAAATCTTCGAGATAAACTTCATCCTAAATTCCCGCATGTGAAAATTTTCACCATTGAAGACAACATGTTTCGTTGCCGAGAAACATGAGCTTTCTTCCATGATTAATTTTTTTTCTTGTTGTGGTGCTTGAGTTACTTGAATTAGTCACTCACATAAATTCCCACATACCCCGCAATATAAAAAATCTTTGAGACATTTTTTTGGTAAAATTCGTAATAAAAGTGGAGATGTCAAGAAGAATATCCGCAGAACCACATTTTTATTGATGTCTTTGTATTATGTTTCTAAAACTGAAAATGAAAAATAGGAAGCAGTAAACCCACGACTAGCAGATTTCTAGCTTACTAACTTACTCCTAAATAATAGGTATATATATCTAACAACTAAATTGACTAAGTCTTATTTAATATAAAGCAATAAAATTAAATTAACTACAGTTGAAAAAGCAAATTCCTAACACAATCTTAGTACAATAAACCCATGACTAGCGGATTCCTAACTCACTAACTTACTCCTAAATAATAGGAATAGATGTCTAACAAATGATTGACTAAGTCTTATCTAATATAAAGTAGTAATAGTAAAATTAACTGTAGGTGAAAAAGAAAGATCCTAACATAATCTCAGTACCATTAGTAACTTGTATAACATTTGATTGTCCTTGTTCTGATGTCTCTTGCATTAATCATCAGGAAGAATTGAGCATCTGAACCCTTATAGTATTTATTTACTGGAATTGCACACCTCAAGTTGATTTCCAACACTTTTTAGGACATGTTTCTTCACTTGGTACACAAATTCAACAAAATTGTTTTTAAAATTAAATAAGATTCCGCCTAAGGTACTAAATCATTGCATTCACAATACAATCTCTACATTTCTTAGAGGCATAAGTAGGAAATATGAAGCAAAAATGTTCTCTGTAATGACCATAGTAAATTCTTGAATATTGAACTAGTTTGTACCCTTCTTCAATAGGCCACACTTATAGACAATTCAATGATCGTAAAAGATTTACAACTTAAGTTGTTAGATACTTATTATTTAATGAAATGATGTGTGATCCTTGTGTCAATCAAAACTTGTAAGGGTCTCTTCTCATGATACGTTATAAGCCTTAAGGTCTGATGCCCTATCACTGTAGTAAATGCTTGTAGTGAGATAACTATGAATTTATATACTACACTAGACTCTTCATGTAACTATACATCTTTATTCAGATCTATTGAATATTCTTCCAACACCTCAACCAAATGAAGTTATTTCGTGGCAATTATGTTCCTTACATAATTCTCATCACAAAAGAAAATGCCCTTTGAATTCCTCTCATTCATCTCTATTGTTGCCATTCTCTTGGCATTGTAGTATTGTTGAATCTACTAGGTCTCTATATTGTTGTTTGGTTCAAACATATTTATTGAATGTAGAGTTTTCGAAAGTAGGTTTATGATACATTATAGGTCAACTATAAGTAGGGGTAGGTAGTAAAAGAATTCGAGACTTTGAATTAGGTTTAAGGCCCAAAAAGTGTGCCTTAGCCTCAAACATTTCTTCTTGTAATAATGTTATTGGGGACTAAATTTTTATAGGTTTATTTTGTTTTAGTTTGAGAGCTTGATAGAATGAGTGAGTTCACTATTAGTCAACAGACCAGGACCCTTGACTCAACAAGAACAACAACTAAGGGTAAATAATGACAAGAACACAACACACGTAGTTGACGTGAATCACAGTTACATCCAACCTGAGAAGACATTCGCAAAACCAAGTAATAACTCTATTCCTTGAAGAGCCTAAGTAGATGTCACACTGCCCACTAAGCTATCAAGACTAGTCATCTTAGACTTCAACTAAGATTGAGGATGATTCTTCACTTGAGTGTTATTATTTTCAAGAGTTCTTGAGAATTTTCAAATTGCAAAAACTAAGTTTATGACTATTCGTCATAATTTTATGAAGAATAGTCACAATCTTCTATCCATGCCAATGGCCGAGATTTCTTCCATTTCCTCCACAGTACTTTTTCAAACATGCAGTTGTGTGTACATTTGCACAAGGGATACGGTCCCTGGGTTTATCAAATCATCAAAAAACAAATAATAGAGCCCATAGGTATTACATGATGGCATTATCATTTCAGACAATCTTTTAAACTCGGTCTAATACTTCCTAAAACTTCATATTTGTGATAGATTTTTTAAATCTTTCATAAAATACACATAACCATCACCAAATATTTCAGTCAAGTGCTACTGCACACTCAAACCATGTAGGATCCAAACAGAACACCCAAAATTTCAAAAATGATCTATTCTTATCTATAGCTTATCCTTCTCTGTGCTTAGAAACTATCTTCACCCTTTGATGAATGGGAACTTCATTCATAGAGGTTCACTGATCAACTTCATATAACCATGTTCAGAACTCTCTTCAAAAATATTTGTCACGACCGAAGTCTACACCCCAGACGAGACCGGCGTCGTTGACCTCTCAGAGGTCGCAAACAAGCCTACTTACGTCATTCTTACTTCGTCTAGGTTAATTTTAGCAAAAAATTTGAAACTTTTTGTTTCTTAACATGCATTCTAAACATTCCATTAGATTCGTAATTATTCACCATCAATCATCTAACATTAAGATTATAAAACGAAAGAAATAGTTTAATATAGAATTAAATGTATACTTGCCAAAATGGCACCAATACAATGTCTGAACAAAAGCGGAAAGAAACGCTAGTGGAACATACTCCACAAGCTCAACCCTATAATTAAGTTAGAATATAATGGGCAAGCATCCTCGAAAACATGAGGGACTACCATGTACGGATGATGTAACGAGCTGTTTAGTCGTTTTAAGCAGCAGATTTTATTTCTGGAAAAACAGTCTGAGTCGACAGAACCCACGACGGACCGTCATGGGCACGACGGGCCGTCGAGGGGGTCTCGTTCCAAAACACTTAGAATTCTGAAATTTGGGTACTGAAATCGACTCTCTGAACTTCTTAACGGAATGGCATGACGGACCGTCGCAAACACGACGGACCGTCACAGACCATTTAGTGGAATTGAGTCTCTGAACTCTGTGACGGAGCAGCAGGACGGACC